>NC_141883.1:24694776-24994776 GCF_030686135.1 Camelina sativa | reverse complement strand
ATAAATAATATGAGAATTTATTTGTTTCACAAAATAGACTCATATATAAAAATGAGAGGTGAAATATAATAATAATTAACAAATTAATATGTTAAATTAGATATGAAAGGATTTTATTTGATAAATAATTTAATAAAGAAAATTAATATGGTAAGTTAGATGATATCAAATGATTCTTTAGAATATTCTCTTTAAGATTTTTGGAAACAGTAAATCCAGACTATACAAATAATATAAAACTTAATCTATAACCTATTTGTAACTAACTTATTAAAATTATATAGTCTACAAAACAATGTTGTGTACTTCCGTTTTATTATATAGGGAATCTTTTCTAACATGTAAGTAAACGTGAGGATTTAAAAAAGTATTTCATGGCATTTCATAAAGTTAAATACATAACAACAGTTTTACATAAAACAATTCCTTTTAAATATATAGTAAATACATTTTCATAGGTGATTTTATTTATTTTCTAAAAAAACTATTTTATTTTCCAAAAATATATAGTAAATACCAATACATTTTCATAACACTTTGTTAGATTAGTACTCATCTGTTACAACTTGTGAAAATGGTTACTAGGCAGATGTGTGTTCACCCTTTTGCACCAGAGTTGGAGCATGTGTGTGGAAGGCCATTAGGATTGCGGTTCCATAAGAAAACCGGCGATCTCTACATAGCGGATGCTTACTTTGGCCTTCTTATTGTTGGTCCTGCTGGTGGTTTAGCCAAACCTTTGGTTACAGAAGCTGAGGGACAGCCGTTTCGTTTCACTAATGATTTGGACATTGATGAGCATGATGATGTGATTTACTTCACAGATGCTAGTTCCAAATTCCAGAGATGGTAACATGAAGTAGAAGCAACCTAAAAGTTTCATCTTTCTTATTATCCATGTTTTCAAAAGTGTGAAATTTCTTACATTGATGCATGAATCTTGGTTTATTTTTTCTCTTAGTGATGATGATTTAACTCCAAAGTGTTGTCATGATCAGGGAATACTTCAGTTCTTTTTTAAACGTTGATAAAACTGGAAGGTTTATCAAGTATGATATATCAAGCAAGAAAGCGACGGTCTTATTACGTGACATTTCATTTGCTAACGGCGTTGCACTAAGCAAAGACCGGTCTTTCGTATTGGTAGACGAAACAACCAATTGCAAAGTCCTAAGGCTTTGGCTCTCTGGTCCAAAAGCAGGAATTCAAGATGTGTTTGCTGTGCTTCCGGGTTATCCTGACAACATCAGAAGAAACTTGAATGGAGAATTTTGGGTCGCTTTAAACTCGTTGTTATATGAAAGAAGACCTTATACTAAAGCCGTGAAGCTGAGTGCATCAGGAGAAGTTTTGATGGTACTTGAGGATAAGGGAAAGAGATTAAGGTATATAAGTGATGTGGAAGAGAAAGATGGCAAGCTTTGGATTGGTTCTAGTGTCATGCCATTTGTTGGTGTTTATGATTTGTAGTTTTGTACATTGCTCAGACCTAATTGTCTTTGCATTGTTATAAGTTTAAATGTATATCACACTGTCACAACTATTATATGCACGTTAACTCTCGTTGTTGTTTGGTTTTTATGTCCATGTGAAGTTTTAAAAAGTGCATGTATTGATTGTTATTTTGAAGTTTTAGAAAGTGTATATATGTTTTTGGCAAAGATAATCTACCAAAACTCGTGGGTGGCTATGTCAGAAACTGAAAAATGAAGTCACGTGAAAAAACTATTTTTAGACATTGATGTCATGTGAGACTTGACTATGATTTTAATTACTTTTCCTCGGAAAACTTTTTAAAAAACTTAAATACATAAAAATTACCAGGTATATATTTTTTTTAAATAGAGAAAAAGTAGAGTAGAATCTAGAAAGAAAAAAAGTTTAGAATTCAAGAAATTAAATTTCTAGCGACTTTAGGAACAACTACTACGATTATATTTACACACAGTTTTACCATAATTCATTGTATTTTACTATTTTAAAAACTTTTGAATAGGTTTGATTAGGTCTGGGCACTAATACACGTTACCCATATTCAACCGTTATTCGGCTCATACCCGTCCCGAAAAAAGGGTACCAGCAGGTTTAAGGTTGAGTGAATGATATTATAATTATATTATCCGTGAATAAGAGACGAGTATAGGGTATTAGTTTAGTTTTCAATACCCGTCTCGTTGCTCGTCCTTTTACCCGTTTTGTTACCCGACCCGTTAATACATTTTAATATTTTATATTATTATTATTTATTATTAATTTATAAATATATTATAGAGTTAAAGTTAAGCCTAAGTTCAACTTAGCCTAAGGGAAATGAAATATACGACGCCTAACTGAATTATATATTACTTTTATTTTAAAGTTTGTAATTTTATATTTTTTGGAACTATATGTTGTATACATTTATGAATTTTTTCTTTTTCGAATCTCGGAATATGAAATTATTATTGCGATTAGTGACAATTTTTTTTACCGGGTACTTGTTTTTCCAGGTAAAAGTAAAGGGTCAGTTATTTTAAAGGTTAACTATTTTTAACAGATACCCGTTATTTAAGGATCAAGTACGAGTAATTTTTTTTATTACCCGTTAGGATCGGATAAAGGATATGAAAAAATTCAAGAATACTCGTTCTATGCCTGGCCCTAGTTTTGATGGTCCTTCCTCCTCCTATTTTTTTGCTAATGGCTTTATTTAAACTAAATATAAGCCTCCAAAATATGTTTTAGATAAGAATGAAATTTGAAAAATTAACAAATTTCTTAAATAATATTTAAGTATGTGATATTTTTGACTAACTTTTTGAGTGTGAATTAAATTTAAATTCATATTAATATAATATTAAAATAAGATTTTAATTTACAGATACTAAGGTACATACGTTGATACCGGTAGTACAAATTACAACTCAACATTAAAAAATTGACAAGTTTCTTTGGTAATATATAAGTGTCTATGGAAATCCCTACTCTTAAGTTAGTTGTCGGATATGAGTTAGATCTACATTAATTAGTAGTATTAGAATTGATGAAATTTTTATATATGTTTTTTTTTTTATAAAATAACAAACAACCTTAGATTTAAAATTTTGGTTTACTCCTTCAAAACAAGAAGAGAAAAGTTGACTCCTTTGTTATTACCACTTACCAGCCTCAAATTGTGGTTAATTATCCTAATTAAACTCTGAGAAGTCAACAAACTCGAGCCACCTCGTTTCCGGTTCGTCCCGAAAAGATTAAATTAATAGTCAAATATGAATTTTCGCACTCATTTGCGTTGGAGAATCCGCTTGTTGTTTACTCATGTCTCTGTTTCAAAGAGCCTATAAAAATACCAACTAGGAAGTAAAATAATACTTTCGATTCAAACACATTTGATTATTATTTTTTCCCAACGAGGAGTTGGTGTGGATATTAAAATATCGTTACAGACGTTTTGGCCTTTGTAATGATAACAAATAAAATATTGCGCGAATCATGCTTATGCACGTTTAGTAAATCTTTCCCGTGATTTTTTTTCAAGTTTCGATAAATTTTCAATTATAAAACTAACATAGTTCGCCTTCGTTGAATCAACGCATGGATTTTTTCACAGCATTAATTAACTCTATATAAGACAACTGGTCCTTCAAGCGACTATGCATCCACACAACAATAACTCAATTAAGAAAAATCTAAACTCATTTTTTTTTTTTTATAACCTTGGGTGATACATTCGTCTCTATCAACAACATATTTTGTTCGGGGGAAAAAGATGCCCATTAATGATCAGAAAGGTTCGACTTGGTTCGTTGTTCCGGCTGTGCTGGCCGTCTTGTCCATAATCTCGTATCGGACCATAATTATGGCGGGAGATGTAGAGGGGGCAAAAAATATATTGGGAGCGGCTAAGACCATTCCAGTTCCTGCTGTTGGACCAGAGAGCATTGAGTTTGACCCACAAGGAGAAGGTCCTTATGCTGCCGTAGTGGACGGCCGTATTCTCAAGTGGCGCGGCGATGATCTCGGCTGGGTTGAGTTTGCCTACACATCTCCTCACAGGTTTTTTTTCTATCAAACAATGTTGTTTATTAGAACACACTGACACCTAATTTATCTTTCAAAAAAACCGACATTAGATGAGGAAATTACCCTAGAGGTCAAAAAAATATGATAGTAATAAGTTGAGGAGAGATGTAGTCTTTTCCGAAAAATCGAATAAGTAGATTAACTAAGAATTAATTTATAACCTTGTTGTATGAAGAGGGAACTGCTCAACACAAAAAGTAGTGCCTAGTTGTGGAAGGCCATTGGGACTTACTTTTGAGAAGAAAACCGGAGATTTGTACATTTGCGATGGTTACTTGGGGCTCATGAAGGTTGGACCACAGGGAGGCCTGGCCGAGTTACTTGTTGATGAAGCCGAAGGTCGTAAAATTATGTTTGCCAACCAAGGGGATATGGACGAAGAGGATGATGTCTTCTACTTCAATGATAGTAGTGACAAGTATCATTTCAGGTATTGTATGCTTTATACATATATTTAGGATCCGAGAGTATTTACGAAAAAGACTCATAAACTTCGAGATTTGTTTGCTTCCGCCAAAATTAATTAGTGTTTTTGTGATTTTTTATGGATTGAAATGTCAAGTTTATTCAAATACTTTATGTGATGTTGGTCTGCCAGGGACGTATTTTTGGAGGGTGTCAGACTTGAGCCGTCAGGAAGAGTGATCAGTTACAATAAGAAGACGAAAGAGGTCAAAGTTGTAATGGACAATCTTCGTTGTAACAACGGTTTGGCTCTGAACAAAGACCGGTCTTTCCTAATTACATGTGAGTCTGCCACGAGTCTTGTCCATAGATACTGGATCAAAGGTCCCAAAGCCGGGACTCGTGATATCTTTACGAAGGTCCCGGGTTACCCCGACAACATCCGGCTGACACCTACAGGAGACTTTTGGATTGGTATACACTGTAAAAAAAACCTAATCGGTCCATTTATTGTGAGGAATCCATGGGTCGGGAAATTAGTTGAAAAGATAGTAAGTTTGAAGTACGTGATTGGTTTTATCAACGGATTTAAGCCGCATGGGGTTGCCGTGAAAATATCCGGAGAGACGGGAGAGGTACTTGAGGTACTTGAAGACAAAGAAGGAAAGACGATGAAGTATGTTAGCGAGGCTTATGAGAGAGATGATGGAAAGTTATGGTTTGGGTCCGTTTACTGGCCAGCCGTTTGGGTTCTTGATCGCAAATGAGTCATCATGTTGCATTTACCATAAATGTTTTGAATTTTAATAAACACTCGAATTAACTTACTACAGTAAAACCTCTATAAATTAATAAGGTGGGGAGCGCGAAATTTTATTAATTTATGAAAGTTTTAATTTATCGATAAAATAATAAAATATTAATTTATGAAGTGATTTTTTTATTTTTATATTTTTGAATATATTTTATTAAAAATAAGATACTTTTGTTATAATTCATACTTTTATAAAGTTTTCTTAATTTATATTTTTGGCTATCGTAATATAATAGATGTCAATAGTTTACTAGATTATCCAGGTGAAAATTATAATTGTGTAGAAGTTCAGAGTTTTTTAGAATAAATCGATGTTACTATCCTTCATGATGAAATCTAAGAAGATATTGCGGTATCTTTAGAACCAATTATATGTAACGAAACAACTATCGCGTCTAGAACGCTCCACAATTTTTTTGATGCAATTTGAGAAAAAAATACAAAAGTTTTTTTATGCAATGAGAAAGATTATTATTAATTTATAATATTTATGAGACCATATTTTTACGTAAGATTTCAAAAAGTATTATCTTATTATTTTATCGAATTGTGTCATTTTTTACACCGGCCCAATTCGGGAATGGAAAAATTTATTAATTTTAATAGAGTATTAATTTAAAGAGTATTAATTTATAGAGGTTTTACTGTATTACACTACAAAATATTTATCTTTAAAATATAATAATTTATTATTACAAGGTTGAAAATTTCTGATCAAAATTAAAATATTCTATTATGAATTTATGATAAAACCATCATATAATACATACATGAATCATACGAAGCTTTTCTAAAACGTTGAAGTCTTTAAATCGTTTGTTTGTTGTATTCTTCAATCATCAGACTTATAAACATAATGGGCCAACATTTGTAAAGAACTCACCAAATTCACGCGGGACTGATATAAGCAAATAATGGAGCATCATTTTGATTTTAGGGAGATTTGTTTCACCAAACGTATCGAATAGTTCTTTCACCCGGGACTTAAATATGTATAAGCAAACAATGGAGGATGGAGCATAGCTTGATTTTTTGAAGATTTGTTTCACCACACATATCGAATAGGCGAATAACTATCTTTAGATGTAAATAAATGGTCCTACAAATATATTGAAATAATGGGTGGAGCTTGTTGACTTGTACTTTTAATTAGGATAATCTCAATTTGAGTCTGGTATAATAAAGGACCCAACTTTTCTCTTCGACTTTTTAAAGAGTAACCAAGGTTGAAATCGGTTATTTGTTGTTTAAAAAATAATAATATTATAATACAATGATTTTAAAAAAAAAACCCATGGTATTATTACTCAGGTCCTACCATTTTTTTTTTGACAATCAACTCAGGTCCTACCATTTATGAAAATGGTTTTAGGCAAATGTGTGTTCGCTCATATTAGGAAAATGGTCTTAGCCAACAATAAGAAAGCCAAAGTAAACATCCGCTATGTTTAAATGTGTATCACATGTCAAAACTAAGTGTACGTTAACTCTGTCTTTGTTGTTTGTTTGTGTACGTTAACTCCGTCTACTTTTAAGTTCTAAAAGGTGTCTTTAGTGTTTGTTATTGTAAAGGTTTTATGACCTATCAAAGGCTCATCTTCACAGTTAATCCCTGCGTTTCAAAATATATAATGTTTTAACTAAAGCACGCAGATTAAAAAGTCTTTACTTTTAAAGAGTTCAACCAATCAGAAACAATACTGCATAATATAAAATACTAAACTAATCTAAAAGTTGTATAGAAAATTGAAAACATCTTATATTATAAAACAAAAAACTTCTCAAAAACATTTTATATTTTGAAACGGAGGGTGTATAACGTAATCATATGGTGATAGGTGACATCGTATAAGGTGTCAAATGATCTGATCTAATCTAGAATGTCAGAAACACTGTACTTAATTGGTTATATGTTTTTGACAAATATAATTTACCAATTTACATAAAAATATCTTTCTTTTTTTTTATAAAAATATCTTATTACATCCACATAAATATGTTTTATTTTGTTTTAAACACTTTGTTTTTTGTGAAAAGGCTAATTCAGATCTAGTGGTTGATTAAAAAGATTATGTTTCTAGATCAAATATGAAACTCGATTTTCAGAAAACGCTATCTTCGAACATATGGATGCAAAGTTGGAAAAATATTTTAACGTCTTCATCATCATAATGTATTGTGATTGTAGGTGCAGACAAATCCAACTTTCTAAAAGTTTCATTTTTATTGCATATAGTTAAATCTGTTTTATTTGACCAAAAAAAAAATCAATTTTGCAATATGAAAGGGTTCAAATATGCTATGATAAAGATTAACATAGAAAATTAAACACGTTTGCCTCGCCATAGTAGTTAAATCTGCCGTGTGACAAAAAAAAAGTAATACTCGCGGTTCGTGTGAACACATCAGTGACTTATATAATATAGCCGAAAATAAAGTCGAGTTAAATGCCATACGGAGTTTGACTTCAAATTAATTTTAATTAGTCGGCAACAAGTTCATTTAATTCAAATATATATTCCTACTAGTATATAGTAAACTCTGCTTTGGTAACCGGAAAAATAGGTTATATCCGGCTTCAACTTTGGTTGGGTCCGGGAAGACGGTTGAATGTTCGCACTCATAATTGCGTTAGAGAATTCGCTTTTTACTCATGTTGGCTCTTTTTTAACTTGTCCGTCATGTTTTTCTGATGAGAAGTTGGTCTAAATAAAATATCGTTAAATCACCTATTTTCCTTATAAAAAAAAACATATAGTTAATTGTAATGATAATAATAAAAAATACTGCAAAACGTATGTACGTGCGTACATCTGTTTTTTTTGTGTATTGGTTTTGCGTGCGCGTAACATCTTCCCGTCATTTTCGTGTACTCGTAATTCCGATAATTTCAATTAATAAACTGACCTCGCCACCTTCGTTGACGCATGGTTTGTTTTTCCCACTGCATGTACTCTTTATTAGACAAGTGGCGCTTAAAACGAAATGGTGAGACGTGTGTATACCTACGAATCCCCCAACATTAAGAAAAATATAAACTCACATTTTTTTTGGATTTTATATAATTACTTCACCTGTATTTGAGCTACAAAATTTATTTAAGTGTTTAGTTACATACTATTTTGATCCGGGGAAATAATGCCGCTTAATCAAAAAGTTCCGACTTGGTTCGTTGTTCCGGCTGTGCTGGCCGTCTTGTCCTTAATCTTGTATCGGATCACAATTGTGCCGGGAGATATAGAGGGCGCCAAAAATATATTGGCATTGGCTAAGACCATTCCAACTCCTGTTGTTGGACCTGAGAGCATTGAGTTTGACCCACAAGGAGAAGGTCCTTATGCTGCCATGGTGGACGGCCGTATTCTCAAGTGGCTCGGCGATGATCTCGGCTGGGTTGAGTTTGCATACACATCTCCTCGCAGGTTTTTTTTTTAAATACTTTTTTTTTAGTATATGTATATACCAAGTAAGTGAAAAACAAAAAAAAGAGGATAAAAAAGTACCAAATTAGGTGAGGAAATTTTACCCAAGATGTCTCGGCTTCCACTCGTGTGTTGTGTCTAAATCCTCTATTGTAAGCAGTAAGCACACACAAAAAAATCTAGTTATATGGATCAGCTTGAGTTTTATCTATAGTAGATCACTAACTAGATCTAAACTCGGTGAATCAGCTTGAGTCTTATAACTAGATTTTTAAGGTTTCTGATCAAAATATATTTGTGCAAAAATTCCTTGGATCTGTCTGAATATTTTATAGTTTATATCGTTCTTTCTTTTTTTCCATATTTTCATAAAAGTAACTTAGAAAAATAATTCCCTTTATCTTATGAGTATTTTGGAAACTCGATCAAACTCATAAGGCTACAGATTTGTGTCAAGCTGTCAGCCTAGTCTTAGCTAGCGGCTTGGTAACAGGTCACCTGACAAAAATATATATTTTCATCACGTAGGCTTCTCTGAAAAATCATATAACCCTATAACTAATATACTTTTAATATAACCTTTCTTGTATGAAGAGGGAACTGTTCAAGATATGACGTGGTGCCTACTTGTGGAAGGCCATTGGGACTTACTTTTGAGAAGAAAACGGGAGATTTGTACATCTGCGATGGTTACTTGGGGCTCATGAAGGTTGGACCACAGGGAGGCCTGGCCGAGTTACTTGTTGATGAAGCCGAAGGTCGTAAAATTATGTTTGCCAACCAAGGGGATATGGACGAAGAGGATGATGTCTTCTACTTCAATGATAGTAGTGACAAGTATCATTTCAGGTATTGTATGCTTTATACATATATTTAGGATCCGAGAGTATTTACGAAAAAGACTCATAAACTTCGAGATTTGTTTGCTTCCGCAAAAATTAGTGTTTGAAACAACACAAAACTTCATGTGAATTTTTTTTGGATTGAATGAAAGTTTCTTCAAAAACTTTATGTGATGTTTGTGTGATAGGGACGTATTTTTGGAGGGTGTCAGTGGTGACCCATCAGGAAGAGTGATCAGATACGATAAGAAGACGAAAGAGGCCAAAGTTGTCATGGACAATCTTCGTTGTAACAACGGTTTGGCTCTAAACAAAGACCGGTCTTTCCTAATTACATGTGAGTCTGCCACGAGTCTTGTCCACAGATACTGGATCAAAGGTCCCAAGGCCGGGACTCGTGATATCTTTACGAAAGTCCCGGGTTATCCCGACAACATCCGGTTGACATCAACGGGAGACTTTTGGATTGGTATACATTGCAAAAAGAACTTAATAGGGAAACTGATTTTGAGATACAAATGGCTTGGAAAATTGGTTGAAAAGACAGTAAGTCTGAAGTACGTGATTGGTTTTATCAACGGATTTAAGCCGCATGGGGTTGCCGTGAAAATATCCGGAGAGACGGGAGAAGTTCTTGAGGTACTTGAAGACAAAGAAGGAAAGACAATGAAGTATGTAAGCGAGGCTTATGAGAGAGATGATGGAAAGTTATGGTTTGGGTCTGTTTACTGGCCAGCCATATGGGTTCTTGATCGCAAATGAGTGATCATGTTGTATTTTACTTGTGAGTTTTGAATTTTAATAAATGTGTATATATTTTAAATCAACACTTGTTTAAGGGAGAAAATAAATTTGGATAATTCTTTTCAATATTTTTTTGAATATTTGGTATTATTAATTAACACGTGGTAATAATAATGATTCGGCGGTTTAAACAAACCTTGTACTACCTTGGTCCCAAACGAATTGAACGTTTCAACACTAAAATGGTACTATAGTCCCATCCGCTTTCTATTTGTTGCACTACGGCTCTTGTTCTTTCATTATTCGACAACTGGCATTTCAAGGACAAATTGTAATCCTTCTACTATACACGGGTATTCCCTTCATCCACTCAGCTAACTCTCTATACTCACCCGTGAGGCATATTTAGTTGTATATATAGTTATCTCTTTAGAGGTTTCAGCTAACAAATTAAAACTATTTGAGTTGCACAAGTCTTTGAGTGTGAGAAAAATGCCAGTTAACCAGAAGATTCCAAGCTGGATCGCCGTTTCGGCTGTTTTGGCCGTCTTGGCCGTTATTACGTATCAGATACTCCTTGCCAGATCATATAGAAGGCTCCAAAAATATACTGTCAACGGCTAAGACCATTCCTCTCCCTATTGATGCACCGGAGAGCATGAACTGGGATCCAAAAGGAGAAGGGCCTTATGTAGCCCTCATAGATGGTAGTATTCTTAAGTGGCGTGGCCATGATCTCGGCTGGGTTGAGTTCGCCTACACATCTCCTCTCAGGTTTTCTTTTATGATGATTTCTAGCTATAAGACTATACATGTTGAAGACAATAAGCAAATAACCCCGTTGTTAAAACCCCAAAACAAAAGCCTTTTGTTCTGTTCTGTTTAGTTTTTATTTAAAGAAAAAAAATATCTTGTCTTAGTTTCTACAGTATATATATTCGGAGAAAAATTCAGATACTAATGAACTAATTTAGCCGTTTGGCTCTGTTGTGTGAACCAGCTGAACTTTTTATGAAAATATCATTTTAGTAAAAACTTAAACAAATTTCTACTTAAAACTATTATAGATTATTATATATATGTCGAAGAAAAAACTTATTCTACATATGTTAAATACATTAATAGAAATATGATGCAAAGACTTTGTTACGTTATAACTTCTGTAACATTTCTTAATATTTTCTATGGTGACTTCTCATATATTATTATCCTTGTTATATGAAGAGGGAATTGTTCAAGGCACGAAGTAGTACCTTCTTGTGGAAGGCCATTGGGACTTACTTTTGAGAAGAAAACGGGAGATTTGTATATCTGCGATGGTTACTTCGGGCTAATGAAGGTTGGACCAGAGGGAGGCTTGGCCGAGTTAGTTGTTGGGGAAGCCGAAGGTCGTAAAGTTATATTTGCCAACCAAGGGGATCTCGACGAAGAGGAAGATGTCTTCTACTTCAATGATAGTAGCGACAAGTATCATTTCAGGTATTTACTAATTAGGCTTTTACCTAATTAAGACTATATATATATATTTACTGAAGGTCACGTTTTTTAAGAAATGACTTTGTAAATCTTTACGTTATTTATGTCGATTAGAGAGGTATTCTTCGTAACTATCAGTGGCGAACGGTCCGGAAGAGTGATTAGATACGACAAGAAGACAAAAGAAGCCAAAGTTATCATGGACAATTTCCGGTGTAACAACGGTTTGGCTCTAAACAAAGATCGGTCTTTTCTAATTGTTTGTGATTCCGCCACGGGCCTTGTCCATAGGTATTGGATCAAAGGTTCTAAAGCTGGGACCCGAGATATCTTTTCACATGTTCCAGGTTATCCTGACAACATCCGTCTGACACCAACGGGTGATTTTTGGCTCGGCATACATTGTAAGAAGAATTTGATAGGGAGATTGATGGTGAATTATAAGTGGATAGGGAAGTTTTTTGAAAAGACGGCGAGTTTGGACTTTCTGGTTGGGTTGATTAACGGATTTAGGCCGCATGGAATCGCCGTGAAAATCTCTGGGGAGACAGGGGAGATCCTTGAGATTCTTGAGGATAGAAAAGGGGAGACGATGAAGTATGTAAGTGAGGCTTATGAGAGAGATGATGGAAAAATATGGTTGGGTCCGTTTTCCAACCTGCAGTATGGGTTCTTGACCGCAAATGAATGTTTTATATATTACGTATTATGGGGTTTTTACTTAAGCAACCGTACCAATAATGTGCATCTTTGTGTTTTTTAATCAAAACACATGTTTTATATATGCAGGCCGGGCTCAATATTTTTTTGGTCCCTGTGCTCCAAACAAAAAAGGACCTTATGTAAATCTGTATTTTTCTTCTAGATTTTTTTAAAACACTAAAAATAAGGAAAAAAAAAATTAAGGACCCTGTGCTTTTGCACCGCTTGCACACCCTTAGAGCCGGGGCTGTATATATGAGTGAATTTGTCTGTATGTATAGTTTACATAAATCATAAGACCGTATCATTCTAACCCATATGAGTATGATGATCCAACGGTGGGAAATCCCCTTTCCGATGCAATCTTTATATATTTAAGTATGATCGTTTTAGTTAAAAAAATTGCAAAGACGAGAACAAATTAATTCATATTCTCTAGTGTAATATGCTTACATTGTGTTAATTAAACATTGTAGATGAGATCTGTCTTTCCGGCCTGCTGCTGTGCTGCATCAAGACTTTATTGTGACTATTTAGAATTTTGTTTCCCTTGTTTGTTATCTTCGTTATATATATATATTTATTATGTATTAACCACATTTCTAATATGTATTCGAGTCCTTCAATCTCCTCATTCCACTAAATATTAAAGTTCCACAAGAGTCAATACTGAACACCTTGTTGTGTTGTCGGTATTGATTTCACGCACGCGCCTTGACGACTTTTGTGGTCGGAATATAAATCTAAAAAAATGAAAAGAAGAAAGTCGATTTGAAAAGCAACTTCGATTTAGCTTTGCATTCATTTTGATTTTGTGACCATATATATAAATAACATTCTGTAATATGAGAAAAGAAAACAAGGGTCCTACGAAGAACTCATCGTAAAACCATGGGCATATTATCCTATATGGTTTTCACTTTCGTAAAAATTCACTAGCAAACCGCCAAAATTAATTTATAGCGGACTAAAACACAACCAAAAAACGCCAGTGTGTCAATGTTGTATCATTTTGTGAGGTTTAGCTAGAGTTTTGTTCTATTGAAGAAGGTAAATAATTAAAATAAATATAGTGAAATTATTGTTGTCAGAATCTTTTTAATATATTTCGAAGTAGTATATGGCCTCACATGGCATTAATATTTTATGGAAATCTTCAAAGAGAAGAAAGAGAAGTACATTAACACAAACGTTTAAATTTCTAGTTATTGTAAGTTTTAGAAATGAAAAATACATTAACCAAAAGCAAATATTACGCGTGTGTGTACTTTCAACAAGATCAGAGGTTTTATATCAAATGTAAATCTCTTATCATGAAACAAATTTATAGAAGCCTCTCAGTAGTTATGCTTTAAATTGATATAAATAATCATTTAAATATGATATACGTTAAATGAAACCTAAAAATTAAGCTAGTGTAATTTTTTTTTTTTGACTGTCTTGTACATTTTTCAGATACGTCTTTCTGTACAAAGTAAAGTATAATAATTAGTTGGTGTACCTGTCTTATACTTTTCCCAAATTATCATTACAAAATTTGTGAAAAAGAAGATTCGAGATCATGACAAATATATTCTCTCTTACGAGTTCAATTATTTTTCTTCGTACAACTTGTGAGTATTCAATTAGCATTTAAATTTTTTAAGTTCCAGCTTCCCAAATATTTGATCTTTGTCGTTGTTAACATTTTTTAAAGCTTTTTATAATATTGACCGATACGTGGCACTTTGAGCTGAGCGACGACATTGATATATTAAGTTATTAACGTGTGTAACTTTTTTAAAAAAGCCTCACGTTCCACATTTTAATCTATTTATAGTCTCTTTGTAGTTTTAGTATCATCAATTCATCATCATTCAAAACACACACACAGAAAGATGCCGATTAACAGGAGAGTTCTGACGCCAGTAGCCGCCGCTCCGGTTATTTTAGCCGTCCTTTGCTTTTTCTTCTGGGCATCAATCATCCAGTCGGACAACATAAAGGGCTCGAAACATGTTCTCCAAGATGCTAAGACCATTCCTCTTCCCGCCTATGGACCAGAGAGCTTAGAGTTCGATCTGAAAGGTGAAGGCCCTTACGTCGGCGTCACCGACGGTCGTATCCTCAAATGGCGAGGTGAAGAACTCGGCTGGGTCGAGTTTGCACATACTTCCCCTCACAGGTTCAATCGTAACCCATAAAAACCAAACTGACCGTCCTCTGTTTTAATTTTTGTTTTTTAATATGATTTATCTAAAGTTGTTCCCAATTAACTGGATTTACTTTTTTGGTGAATGAAGAGATAACTGTTCGAGCCATGAGGTGGTACCAAGTTGTGGGAGACCATTGGGACTTAGCTTCGATAGGAAAACAGGAGATTTGTACATATGCGATGGTTACTTTGGGCTCATGAAGGTCGGACCAGAGGGAGGCTTGGCCGAGTTACTTCTTGATGAAGTTGATGGAAATAAAATTATGTTTGCCAACCAAGGGGATATAGACGAAGAGGAAGATGTGATCTATTTCAATGATAGCAGCGATACATACCACTTCGGGTAAATTTTATTACACTCGCCAGCTTTAACACATGAATATTTTTATATTTCTTGGTTAGAAGAAAACAAATATAACTTGACCTAAATATATTTTGAGACTTTTATGTTCAAAAGATCACCAATTTGATTTCGTATGAGTACAACTTGTAAATTTGGTATGATTGTTTTGTTGGATAGGGAAGTATTCTACGTGTCTATGTGCGGGAGGAAGGAGGGAAGAGTAATTAGATACAATATGAAGACGAAAGAGGCCAAAGTTATTGCGGAAAATCTTCTATTACCAAATGGTCTAGCTCTAAGCAAAGACGGATCGTTTGTAGTCACATGCGAGAGCAGTTTGAACTCTTGCCGTAGGATATGGGTCAAAGGTCCCAAATCGGGGACAAACGAGATTTTCGCGAGTCTCCCGGGGGGCCCAGACAACATCCGGCGTACGCCAACGGGCGATTTCTGGGTCGCATTACATAGCAAAGACAGTTTGTTCAGTCGTTTGTGTCAGTTCCACCCTTGGATCGGGAGGTTTTTCATGAAGGTAATGAAGATGGAGACCGCGATTCATCTCACCAACGGAGGAAAACCTCATGGAGTTGTCGTGAAACTCTCTGGAGAGACGGGGGAGATTCTTGAGATACTTGAGGACAGTGAAGGGAGCGCGGTGAAGTATGCTAGTGAGGCTTATGAGACTAAAGATGGAAAGTTATGGATCGGGTCTGTATTTTGGCCGGCCGTTTGGGTTCTTGATACATCTGTTTATGCTTCCAAATGAGTTAAACAATCATCACTTAGTTGTGTGATTTGTTTATCAGCGAGAACGCATCTTGTTTTTGTACCTTCTTGTTGTTTGGGTCAATTCTGATGAGAACTTGGATTCTGAATTTTTTTTTGTTTCATTTGATCTTGGTCTCTTCTTCTTGCCTTTCTTGATTTCATTTTTCTATGATGCTAAAACATTCTTGATTGATATATTATGATCTGCGTTCATGGTATCAGAGCAAAGCTGAGCGCCTGAGCCGTGGGAGAATCATCATCCTCTCAACAAAGGGATGAAGATGCTTAATGACTAATTAATAATGACAAAAAGATAAAAGATAGAAAGAATAGATAAATTAACAAACAAAAGAAATGTCTGACTATTTATCTTTTCCATAAGCGTGCGTTGAATGAACTACTATCTAATTTATTTGTGCCAATATATATAGTATTAGTGAATATAGTGATATTAACAAATAGTCATGCAATACCACCGCAAAAGAGCATATGTGTACGTGTACTGGAATGATTTTTTCCTTTAGGATTCTTGTCGCTAAAAGATTCCCGAGTGATGTAAATGAGGGAGATCCACCAACCATTTCTCAACTGAATTTTCTTTAAAATTATTTCTTCTCAAAATATTATGATAATAAATTAATAACTTATGTGAATTATAGAATACTGAGTAATCGTACGTGTAGATCAAGATATGCTACTTTGATATGAGATTGAGTAATCGTACGTGTAGATCAAGATATGCTACTTTGATATGAGATTGAGTAATCGTACGTGTTGCCCGTCTATTTAATTACATAGACGGGATATGAGAGCATATTTAAGCATATAAGCATATTTAATTTATAAGAACTTTACGGTGTAGTGTTTCACTATTCATTTATAGATTTCCAAGGTTTTTGAATTTCTCGAGCATATCTCTCGGATTGTGGATTTTAAATCTTTCCCGCAGCTAAATATTATTCATTTTGTCTCACATTGATATTTCAATAGTTTCACACATATTAAAAAAAAGTTAAGCTTTTTATTTTTAAACTAATTTATAATTATTTTATAGTAGAAAGAAAAAATATAACCTACTAAATATTATGTCATTTGAAATAAAATATAAAATAAAAAGATCATTTTAAATTTTTAATCTAGAAAATCAATCTTTTAGGGACAAGAAATATTCTCTAAAACATCAATCTATGTGAGACATAGGGAGTAGATCGACATAATAAATCGAGCAAGTTTGATTAAATAGCAAAAAGTGCAATCGAATCTGAATGAGCTTCATTATTCGATTAGAAAGTGATAAAAAAAAATAAACACATTAATTTTAGGCTTTATTTGTTTCAGTTTACAATTATAGAAAGTGATAAAGTTCCTCAGAATCTTCATATAATACAAGTCATTATTTTCTTTTTAACATTCTCACTGTCTTATGCAACAATGTAAGTCTGTCTTTACGGGATGGTGGGATACTGGGATCACATGATTTTCTTACCTCAAAAGTGATAAAAAATTTTAAGATGCGATGCGACCATAAAAATTAAGAGATTTTATAACAATAAAATTAAGAGGTGGATCTGGTGTGGTGGTACCAATTGAAAAACTTTAATGAATAAAACAATACTAGAGTAATAGAAAAGTTTGATCTTCATTACAATACCAAAAAAAAAAAAAAAACTGAAACCTAAACTATATTATTTAACATAGATATGGTCATGTGAATTTTTTTTATAGAAGTTAAATTATTGATTTGAACAGTTTTGTTTATTTTCACTATTATTATGTTTTGCATGTTTTTAGAAACTAAAACCAAATTTTTTTGAAGTACTATTAATTTTTTATTTTACCGCGTTTTTTTTCCTGTTATATTCTTTGTTATGATTAACCACATTTCCAATATGTTCCAGGCTTCCAGCCCTTCACTCTATTAAAGTACTAACTATTAAATGAAAGCTCCACATGATTCAATAATTGATTGAAAACCTTTTCAACTTCTTTTGTTTGATAAATCCTTTGCAGCTTCCTGTGGTCGAAAAAACAACCACTTGTATTTAGATTTGCATTTGATTTGGTTATGGGACCAAATTAACAAATAACAGTGATTTTTATTTGATAAAATAAATAAAATAATTTTCACTTTTCTATTAAAGAAAAATACGGGCTTATATATAGTTTTGGTAAAAATAGTAAAGAAACGTTAAAATGCAAACAGAGAACGCCAGTATATATGCTAGTGTCCATAAACCTACCCAAGGAAACTATAAAAAAAAAATAAAAAGCCATCAATTGTATAGACAAAAAAAAAATCAAGTATTCAACAAAACACAACAGCTGTCTATTTGATTGTTCTACAAGAACATCTCCAATCCACCTCTATATTTGCTTTTTAATTCTATTTTAAAGTAAAATCTACTCCAACTCATCTCTATTTCTACCTCTATAATAGATATCTCTATTTTTTCCTCTATAATAGAATTAAACTTTTTTATTTATAAAATGGTCCTTGAACTTTTAACACTTTTATATTTATGATCAAAATAAATAAAATATATATTTAAATAGTTTAATAATAATTTAATGAAGTGGAGGTTTTGTATTGAACAACACAATAATGAAAGTTTGTGGTAATATTCAATTCTCATATCAGATAAACAAAAATAACAGTCCAGATTTGGTTTGGTACAGAAGCATTACTCTTATGTTTCACAACTATAAGCGTTCAATTCGCAATCCAATCCGCAAAAGCTAAGATTAGCTTATACAACATAACGATAGGTAACATAACGACCAGCGGTTTCACTCGGACGAATGATCTTCACGACCTGCCCACGTTTTAGTTCGAAGTATCTTGCGATTGGATCAGGCACTTGGATCCTTGGAACTTGGAAGCTAACAAAACCCATAAATAATATATATATTTAAATAGTTTAATAATAATTTAATTTGTATATTAATATGATAATTGATTATAAAGTTAAATTTGAATAATTTTAATATTTTGGTTTAAAATTTTTAAAGGTTTTTGTATAGAAAAACATTTTTAAAATGTGAGACTATTATTTGCAAAAAAAAATTTATATAAAATCTTATTAAATATAAATAACTTAAATATTTTAGTTTTTATTCATACCATAATATTATGCAATGTATTTCTTTTAATAAATGTGATATTTAAATAATATTTATGAATGTTAAAAATTTAAATAATATCATAATTTTATGAAAGTTTCATAAAATAAATGGGTTAGTTTGCAACTTTTATAAGTAAAATGTATTAATAGTAAAATAAAAAAGGAATCTCTACGGAATATTCTTTTTAGAGGAAAAAATAGAGGTATCTATTGGAGCAAAAGTCACCTCTATTATAGAGTTCCTCTATTTTAGAGATAAAAATAGGAAAAACCATTGGAGATGGTCTAAGAGCACGACAATTAGTGTCCAAATGATGTAAATGTCAAGTCCTCGAGCACACTATATACTAGATAATTACCGACTATTTTCCGCTTTAAATAATCACATTTTTAGGTTAAACTTTGTCATTTATGAAACGTGTTAATTTAAAATATTAATGTATTTAATTAAAATATATATCTCATTTATTTTGACTAAAACCAATGCAAATAAAAAAAGGATAACTGCATCAATCAATATATGTTTTTCTTGTAAAAATATGATATATATTTTTCTATTCGCCTAAAAATATTAAATAACATTTAAAAACATGAAAATGTTATATCCTAAAAAGTTTTATATAGTATTTGATTACTTTCACAAGTACTGAGTATGAGTAGTTGAACCGGTCAGATAGAAAGAAGGAAAACTCTATTTTGCACCAGTTTAAATTAGGAAAAGAAAAAATTAATCAGCTATATTTTTGCTAAAAAGAAAAAACAAAAAAAAAACAAGAGTAAATCTTTTTCCACCACGGAAAAATGAAAATTTTCAGTATTTTGACCTCTAAATGTATTCTTTCAATCTACATTTTCGTTCGACCAGACCAAACTCATCACTTTCGCCGCTGATATTTCTAAACCTTATCATCTCTGCTGACAGATAACCACGTGTGTAACGTGTGTTGTGTGCTATTTTTTTAATAAAAGACCCCCCATATGTTGGTAAGTGTAATAAATAAATTTTGATTCTTTCCAACTTTTGTTATTTATAGTAACCTAATTATTTCACTCCCATAACCATAACCATTATAAGCAAACATTATTCTCCAGAGAGAACACAAAAGTGAGAGCAAGATGCCAGGTTTAACGCCGATCGCCGCCGTTCCGGTTTTCTTAGCCGTCGTTTGCTATTTCTTCTGGGGATCTATCATCGAGCCGGACCGTTTAAAAGCCTCCAAACACGTCCTCGAGGGGGCTAAGACCATTCCCATTCCTAACGGCCATGGACCAGAAGGCTTAGAATTCGATCCACAAGGTGGAGGCCCTTACGTCGGAGTCACCGACGGTCGTATCCTTAAATGGAGCGGTGAAGAACTAGGCTGGGTCGATTTCGCCCACACTTCTCCTCACAGGTTCAATTTTTTTTGGGGTGAATGAAGAAATAATTGTACGAGGGATGCAGTAGTACCAAGTTGTGGGAGACCTTTGGGACTTACCTTTGATAGGAAAACAGGAGATATATACATATGTGATGGTTACTTTGGACTCATGAGGGTTGGACCAGAGGGAGGCTTGGCCGAGTTACTTCTTGGTGATGTCGAAGGTCGTAACGTGACGTTTGCGAATCAAGGGGATATAGATGAAGAGGATGGTATCTACTACTTCAATGATAGCAGCGATCAATACCATTTCGGGTAATTAACATTTTTAATAATCATTATAAAAAACTGAAGAAGCTAGCCTTATTCCCTTATTTACAATTGCGGTATATATATATATCCTATTTTTGATGAAATAGTGACAAATGGTTTATATGATGGAGTAGAGTGGCGGAACGATTAACGTGACTATTATTAGTTTTGTAGAATCGCGTAATTGAATAAAGCAATGTTAAAAAAGGAATCCATGTTGACATAAGGTTGAAGATAGTTTGAAGTGCAAGCTATACTATTCCCACCGAGTTATGGAATTAGAATTAATTCTATTTAAGAGTTATCTAAATATGTTAATTTATCGGTTTAGAATAGGAAAGTTGTTAACTCTAGGGTTGAGCCATTGTTATAAATACCAAGAGAGCGTTTCATAGAGAGGTGCGCGTCTTAGGTATTATTGAGAGATACACACAAGGTGTGTGGCGTCGCCCCATCATTAAGATAGTGAGATCTGTTGATGGTATTGTTGGAGTTCTACTCCTAGCTAATGAGCCACATATATGTGCTTTATTTGTTATCAGAGCTTGTGTTCGATAGAGATCTATACTTGTTTCGGATGTGATTCTGGATTTATGGCTAGCGTAGAATTGGTAGCAGACGAGAATGACGAGTATCATGAAGAAGCAAAATAAATCATAAACTCCCAGAAAGGGTTTGTGCTATCCATCGGAGTTGAATGAAAACGCTACTTGTTTCCATTACCGTTAGAAAACGATTGAGAAGAAAAAAAAAGTTTTCTTAACATAGGATAGAAAAGAAAGGTATGATGAATTCAAGAGTCAAGATCGATGACAAAGTAACAGTCTGAAATTACAGAGATTTAGAGGAGGAGGTGGCGGTTGTTGATCAGAATCGTGTTGCGGAAGCATCGACGAAGAAAGGAGAATCATGTTTCTCGTCATGGGTCTATGTGTTCTGTTTTGGCCCTCTATCTTGTCTAATTAAAATCAGGCCCAGGAAATCCCACTCTCTTAGTACGTGTATTGAGTCTTCTGTGCATTAGTGTAGAAGGAAGCTCGTCTAGAAGCTTGTGAAACAGAGCCAAGGAGATAGTGACTGGAGAGAGAGAGAAAGAGCATATAGACTCAAGAGGGAGTTCTAAAAGCTGTATCCCATAAAGGACATAGAAGAAATCGAAGATCTAATTGATTGATGGGATTGATATGAGAAGTCTGAAAGTTGTGATTTGTGTTGTTGTGTTTCTGGAAGATCATGGGATTGAATCCTGTCAGCTTGCTCTAGTTTGATTCCACGCATGTTCGTTGGGAAGAATGTGAAACCTAGTGAATCTGGTCCTTTTTTTTAATTGAGTTAGGTTTATACTGGATTGGTTAGAAAGAGAGAACCTGAAAACGAGTCTAGAAGAGTTTCTTTGTATTGATTGAGAATCAATGACATGTTTACTTTTGAGATGGAGACATATATCATGGAACTCTGAGGGAGCGGGAGAAGATTTCATATTTGGTGATTTAGTGTTCAGAAAGTTATGTCGGAGTTGACGAAGATGAAACCTTTAAGAGTGAGGAGAAGTTTGGGGTCTTGATGTTTCACAATTGGAAAGTATAATCTCTTTATGAATCTCTGGTAAATAAAAAAAAAAAAAAAAAAAAAAAAAAAAAAAAAAAAAAACGAGATCATCTCAGAGATTAAACACAATTTTTTTTTAACCTGAGGGAAGAAGTTAGTACTCTGTGAATTGGTGGTTCTTAGGAGAAGAAATCAAGATGCAACTTGTTTAGAGAGTTCTGATTTGTGAGAAGAAAAGTGAAGATGGATTAAACCTTCTTCTTCAGAACCATAAATCTGAGTTTGAGAATCTTCGTCTCTATTGAGATTAAGTCTTATAAGGGAAGACATATGTTTCACGGTGGAGAAATTGTCGGAAAAAGGTGTAGTCGGAACTCTGGTTTTTCAGTTTCGACAAGTTTAGAACACTATAGATTATTTCATCACATGAATCTGAAGCAATTAAAGGCATATGCTAATCTTTGGGATTTTCTGTTGGTCTCCTCTTAAGTGTGAACGAATTTGATGCGGGATCATAGGTGGGAATTGTGGTCTTATTCACGAGAAGAACCTTCTTAACCAGTGTTTTTTGTTAAAAACTATGAAGAGAAAAATGGAAAGCAAGGAAAAGAAGCATTATAAGAATGTCTGATGAAGAAGAAGATTCTTCAAGGAAAAGACATAAGCTAATTCCGAGTAAGTGTTTTTTTTTAAATCGAAACCAGGAATACTAGAAGCTGTTGAAAAGCAAGGATTTAGTGCTAGGGTGATAGCTAAGGGCTTTTCATAGAAGGATAAGTTGGAGCCAATAGATTTCACAGGGACCATAGTTCCTAAAGGAGATACAAGTCTATCTAAGAGTCGCTCAACGAAACAACCAGAAATTTTAGAAAGAGAAGTACCTAGTATGAAGTTCCAGCATTGCTGTGAACTTCTCAATGTCCACTAGTTGAAGACGCATCTCCAGGTAACTCTGATGTGAAATCAACAACCTCACAGAATTATGAAAAAATATTGGATGAGACTTCTGTGAGATATGTTCAAGTCTAAGGAAAAATCACATGGAGAATGGAGTTACATGTGGAGTATTGAAGCTGTGACGGGGAAAGTCAAGCTTCAGGTGGAGTCTGGTGGAAAACGGATCCAAGGAAGTGGACTAGTAAGAAGGTTGCTTATGAAAGAATCAGATATTTAAACATGGTGATTCTGGTTCAAGGTGGAGCTAAGGAGAACAAAAGATATCAGAAATCGGATTTCTTGAGCAGAGCTCCTACAAGAAAGATAGTAGAATCTAGTTATGATTTTACAAAGTTTGAAATCTCAAAAGGGGGAGAGCTCACTAAAGAGATAAAGAGGAACTTGAAAATACTTGAGATTACAAAGAGTAATGGTGACAGAGGAAGCACCGGAGATGCAATGATTCATGGTCGAAATTGCATCGGGACTTAGCTATCGAAGGAGCAAAAGAGGTTTAAGGGCTCGACGGATTTAAATGGTGAGACTTGAGAGCACCACTGGTCACCACAAAATTTGACGGCAACGATATCGCCGTAGATTGCAGCAGAGCTTAATAGGAGAAGTCAATCCGATGTTGTGTCAAGGAAGATACACGGCTTGAATTTTTGGGTTCCGAGTTGGAGTCGTAAACTTCTAAGATTGTAGCGACAGCCAGCAGAGGTGATGATGGCGAAGATGGCCATTGTTTTTACGGAGAAAAGAAGGCCACAGAGGAATCGTAGGCATTGGGTTTAGAACAAAGGTTTACACGCGAAGTCGCCAGTGAACGTGGAGGTGGCCGAAGTTGCCTTAATTAGAATCGCGTTTCAGTTATTTTTGTGATCGGAGAAATCGAAGAAGATGTTTCGAGTCTGCTTGTTTTTATCGTGAAAAGATACAGAGAGCAAAAGAAAAAAAAAAGATATTGTGAAGAATGGGCCTCAGTCAAGTCCATTCCAATTCTGACCAAACCTATTATCATATGGGCTTAAGGAGAAGCTGGCCCATCTGTCTTGGCTGCAAAAGAAAGAGAGAGCAAACGTTAGGGTTTTGCTATAAAAACAAGCAAACTCGAAACAAGAGCTGAATGAATCTGCAAAGAGCTGTGAAGGGAAAGAAGGTTAAGAAGAGGAAGAAACGGGAACATAGCCTGCCAGCTTTGGAACTCCGAAATTTATGTCTCTGTGGAATGAACATGATGCTTGTGGGTATTAAAGATGGTTCAAAAGTTGAATCTTGCTTGATATAAGCATTGGAGAATGAAGGCGATGAAGATAGTGTTCGACGGTATCGAAAGGGAATCAATCAAACATGAAATAAAATGAGTTTTTGCAGAGATATAAGAGAATATGTGGAGAATGGTAAGTGAAGGTCGAGCATGTTCCCGGAAGTGAGGAAAAGGTAGATATCTTGACTAAAGCGCTCAGAAGAAACGAGTTTGAAGAAATGAGGGATCTCATTGGCATGAGAGATTTGGAAGAAAAAGATTTCAAGCTTAAGAGGGAGAATGTTGGCATAAGCTTGAAGGTAGCTTGAGGTGCAAGCTATACTAATCCTACCGAGTTATGGAATTATGATTAATTCTATTTAGGAGTTATCTAAATATGTTAGTTTTTACCGGTTTAGAATAGGAAAGTTGTTAACTCTAAGGTTGAGCCATTGTTATAAATACCAAGAAAGCGTTTTATAGAGAGGTGCGCATCTTAGGTATTATTGAGAGATACACACAAGGTGTGTGGCGTCGCCCCATCATTAAGATAATGAGATCTATTGATGGTGTTGTTGGAGTTCTACTCCTAGCTAATGAATTCTGAACTTGGTCCCGAGGATGTAGGTTATCCGAACTCCATTAACAAAACTTGAATCTTGTTTACTTTTATGATGTTACATACCGTTCTCGACTTTTATGATGTTACATACCGTTCTCGACTTTAACATATATATCTAGCCACATATATGTGCTTTAATACATGTAAAACGTATCATGGAATACGAATGTGATGGTAGTTTAAATTTGTAAACCTGTCTAGTCATTACTCATTAGTCATTATACTCTTTCGTGTCATTCCGTAGAATACCGATCATGGTTCTCATATTTTATATCATGCGCGTACAAAATTATTTATAAATTTGTGGAATTAACTTATAAGTGTGTTATGTTTTGTATTGTTGGATAGGGAAGTATTCTACGTGTCTATATCCGGTGACAAAGTGGGAAGAGTAGTTAGATACGACATAAAGAAGAAAGAGGCCAAAGTTATAATGGACAAACTTCATTTACCCAATGGTTTAGCTGCAAGCAAAGACGGATCGTTTGTAGTCATCTGCGAAGGTGGTACAAGCATTCTCCACAGATTATGGGTCAAAGGTCCTAAAGCTGGGACTAGCGAAGTTTTCGCAAGAGTTCCAGGTCTTCCGGACAATATCAGGCGTACACCTTCGGGAGATTTCTGGGTCGCATTACATTGCAAATACAATTTCTTCACTCGTTTGTTTCTTAGTCACTCCTTGATCGGGAAGACTGTGATGAAGATATTGAAGATGGAGACTGTGATTCATCTCATGAACGGAGGAAAACCTCATGGAATAGTTATGAAACTCTCTGGAGAGACCGGGGAGGTTCTTCACATGCTTGAGGACAGTGAAGGGAAGACGATGAAGTATGTTAGTGAGGCTTATGAGAGAGAAGATGGAACGTTATGGTTCGGGTCTGTGTATTGGCCGGCCGTTTGGGTTATGAATACATCGGTCTATGATCGCAAATGAGGTAACCTAATTAACACGCCAAGGATGAAATAAAAAAGAGTCACTTAGTTGTGTGATTTGTTGAACTTTTTGAATAGAGTTATGATTTTGCAAATTCTTTTAGTGTTGGTGGGACTTCTACTTGTCGGTGTGCATGGTATGAAAATAAAATTTGTGTCGTGAGTCTCGTGACTAGAATTGGGGGTTGACGAGAATTATTAAAAGAATTTTAAACTCCATTTTTACTGAAACAATCAAACATGAAGCTGAAGTAATAATACACTAAAATAATCTAAAGAGTAAACCTACCTAACTTTTGAGCAAAGAGAAAGCAAAATCTGTCTTTCCATACGCCGTGCGTTGATTGAATGGACTCCGTTACTACATTAACAAATAACACTGTACTGTTAAACACCGTAGAGAGCATACGTGTACTTTTTTTGGTGGAGATTGGATAATGATTCTTTCTTAATTTAACTTGTCCTTGATCCACTGTTGCTAAAAGATGTGAACGAGGGATCTTCACCAGCCTCACAACTAGATATTCTTTTATTTTGCATGATTTTTTTATTTTTAAAGACAAAATATTGACAACTAATATGCATTACAGAATTCTGACTAATCAAGATAGCATTGACAACTAATATGTATAGTCCATTTTTTTTTAATTGGTTTTGTTATTTAGTAGTATAATCTTTTTTTAACATATAATAGATATGCTTTTGACGTTTTGTAAATTAAAATACTTCTTATGGCAGATCCAATCACATGCATTCCTTTTTAAAAACAAATCACGATAAAAAGATACGTCGTAAGTGCGATCGATTGGTTATTATTACAATAATAAAGTAGGAGAAATAAAAATTGAATAATAAAAAGTATGTATAACGAAAGTTAAATAATAACTTGTCTAAAACAGAACTTTGAAAGACCTAATTAGCTTAAATGAACAAAGACAAAACTAGGGCATGTTGATTCTTTTGATTATATATTTTTGAGCTAGTGATGGGCCAACAGGATAATGATTTTTAGTTTTTTTACATTATGTATGGGTTTTGACCTCTATGAATGTAGCCATCCTGGTATTTTCAAAAAACTCTTTTTCGATAGTTCGGAATTATCAAAATACAGTGTTTAACAACTTTTTAAAAAAAAAAAATCGTCATATTTGTCACTACCATTGAATGAGTGGAGGACAAGACTGGCACATGATGTTCTAGTACGAACCAAACTACATAGTAAGTGACGACGCAAACAAAACGATAGTTACCTTCTCTGCCCGTGGACTTTACCAATAATATCCAATCATTCTGGACAACATATATTGTACTAATCAAATTTTATTATATATTGTATGCGTCTCTTCCTTGATTTTGTGTGTTTTGAATACTAATCACATGATTTTGTGTGTTAAATACTACGTTTGAGTAAAATAGTGGAATCACAATTTCCTAACGAAAAGTTATAAATAGATGAACAATGTATATCAACATAACTTAAAAAGTAGTTCCTGTATCAGATCAGAACAGTAGGGAAGAAAACGAAATAGCTTATATTGCAGTCTAGTAATATCTTTTTATATAATATTCCAATTTGTTGATAATGCCTCGCAGATTCTTGAGATACAGTAGGCTGCGCTCAATGGATACCCTGAAACTGCAACAATCAAGAAATCTCTTTCAGATTATTTGTTTCAACATTTTTCATAAAGCTCTTTTCTCATTAACAAAAGGATGGGTTGTGAGACTTACTCGACACAAAATCATCGATATAGTCACAATCTATTTTCCCGTGTGCCATTGCGCCGACCTAAAATGAAATGGTAAAAAGCAAATAAGGAATGGGTTTTGAATATGGGCTATATGGAAGCTGAAAGCTTAAAGCCTACAAATGAAATGGACACTGTGAAAAGGTGAGAGAAACATTTGGAGGTCACTAACCACAAAAACTGTGTCTGTATCATTACAGACAGTAGTTAGGTGTTTCTGCATATTGACGAGCTTTTCAGAGCTGTGTGAGAAGCCTGATTATATAAGATAGAGACAATTCCTTACTTTTAGCTCACACATTGTCGATAAATTACAAGATTTAGGATGAAACTAAAAGCTTTTTCTTACCTATTTTACGGGAGTTAACCGGTAGATGAATTTCGACAGGGTTCTTGATACACCGTAAAAGTTTCTCACGGTTGCCAACTGCAGTAATGCTCAGCTTTTGTAGCAATTGCACTGCAAGACCAACAAACTGGATAAGAAACAAGAGAAACTGACAAGGTTAAAGAGTAACAAAAAAATGGCCAAGGACGAGAGGAAAATCAGAGAGCTTACACATGATTCCGGCAAATCGTTTGAAGGTTCTTGGTATACGAACATGCGGCTTAACTTCAAAAAGGACACCTTTTTCTGTTCTAACATATACTGCTTTCAACCTCCCAGCCTTATTAACTGGACTATCCAGAATCATAAGAAGAGCCTGAAGAAGAGGGTGGTTCACTATAGATGAGTCACAATTTGATGTATAAGCTACCTAGATATGACTTAAAAGATTAAGACCCTGACCTGATGAGTGATATCTGGGCGGTAGTCAGCTGGATTCCTGTCATTTTTTCTCAAGAAATGAGCATGATCATCCGAGTTTAGTAGCTGGTAAGTCTGCACACAAGAATCACATAAATATTAGTATAAGTACCATAAACAAAACCCATGGGCCATAGCTTAGTACTTACCTTTCCAACTTTGGCAACTTCAAGAGAGGCCTTCTCAAGCACAAAAACAACTCCGGGCTTGTCCGTGCTACGATCCTTAAGGACAATAGGTATACCTCCAACAATATCCTCTGCTGTTGCTGCTTCTTCTTCTTCTTCCTCAGTTATTTCATTCTCTTCATTATCTTCCTCTGCTATTGAAGCGTTTGCTTTCTTAGCTTTCTTCGAACTCTCACCTGCCTTTTTCTTTTGCTCAAACTTTGGTTGCTCCTCTTCTTCATCTTCTTCCTTATCATACCTCTCTGTTCTCTCCTTTCTCTTGTTCACTTTAATCCCATACGGCCTCACCATCTTCCTTCAAAACTACTACTACACACAAATCAAAGTCAATCACAACACCGCAGAGCTATAGCATCAGACGCTAAAGTACTAATCTTTTTACATAAAACACGAATATACAACCGGTGAATATGAATAGATACACAAAGTAATCAAATTTCTTCAGGGCTATCGCTTAATAAACACTACAGAGAGAATCAACGCAAACAAACACAGTTCAATAGAGATTAATTTACACATTAAACCGAACCCTTTGATGAAAAAACAGCTAACTTAAGAGGAAAAAAAAAAAACCATCGCTTACCGAAAACTCTTGAGCTTGCGAAGAAATTGAAGTGAGCAGGCGACTGAATCTTTGATAAACCCTAATTTGAGTTTTGCCCCTTATTGTTTTTATTTTTTAAGTTTCATATAGTTGTTTACGGCCCATTTAAATTAAATTTAGGCCTATTTAGGGTTTAAGAGGCCCAATAACGAAAAAGAAACCAGAAAACCTAATAACTTGTGTACGACCGTCGTCGACTTTTGTTGTTCTGCCGGAGCACGACCGCCTTCTGTAATAAACAACAACAAGTGGTGGTTCTTTTCCATTATTAATTTTACAATTGGGTTTTCTCTGCAACTCGCCGTCAAGAGAAAGAAACGAAGCGGAGTGGATTGAGGTTTCACTCTTCTTTTGTGCTAACCTAGTTTGAAGATGACGTCTTATGGAGACAGACTGAAGTCGACCTCCATTAATGGAGTTAAGTTATACCATGTTTCTTCTGCACCCAATGTCGCGACTTGGCTTAATCCTAAGAAGCAACGAGCTCTCCGCAAAAACCCCCGTAAGTGTTTCTCTCTGTGAGCTTATCTATCGTTAAGTCCCTGCGTTAACCCTATTACTTAAAGTTTCCTCCTTTTTCTTTCTTCTGCTCTGTAGAGTCTCTCTTAATTGCAGCTTAGTGATATCTTTGAAACTCGTTTCAAATTCAATGTTCATAGTTTGATAATTGCCTTTTTAATGATGAAATGTTTACACGAGCTTGTTTTGCGTGGCTATCTCCTGTTAAGATTATATGCAAAGAGTGGAGCTGATTCAGGAGTTGAAGTTTGAGACTGCCACTACTAGAATCAAATCGACTCCAGACGGAGAGTATCTGATTGCTTCTGGTGTGTTTTTCTTTCTTTCTTTGTGAATTGGATGCTATTGAACAGAAAGAAAAAAACAAATGTATTCTCGTGTGCCTTTTCACTGATTTTGTTTTGTTGAATCAGGGATATATCCACCACAGGTCAAAGTTTATGAGCTAGGTCAGCTTGCTTTGAAGTTTGAGAGGCATTTGGACTCGGAGATAGTTGATTTCGAGGTAACTTGTTTACTACTCCGTGAGTTGTGGCTTTATTAGCCTTTCTTTTTTTCTGGTTCAGTAATGTCTATGTTGGCTCTTACAGATATTGGATGATGACTTCTCGAAGCTTGCCTTCTTATGTGCTGATCGTTCTATTTATCTACATGCCAAGTACGGGAAACACCACAGTTTACGGATTCCAAGGTATTTTCTAGCTTTGTTGTGTATATGAGATTATATATTTGGTGATTTTGTTTTTGCTGAGACATTGGTCTAAATCACATATATATATCTGCAGGATGGGGAGAGATATGACATATGATCCCTGGTCTTGTGATCTGCTTTGTGCTGCTTCCTCACCTGATCTATACAGAATCAATTTGGAGCAGGTACTTTTCAATGAATTTATTGTTGTTTTTTTAGTCCTGTGACTTACATCAGTCTTTGTTGGTGAATGACTTTGTGGGTTTTGCCGTCTTTATCTTTAGGGAAGGTTTCTCTCTCCTCTCAGTACTCAATCCCCAGCGCTTAATGTTGTTTCTCGAAGGTCTGTATACTTAAAATGTCATTTCTTTTATAATGTTTCTTGATTTGATCTAAGAGAAGATTCAGTTGTGGTGTTCTATAGTATTATTGCTTATGTTTGAGCTCTATTACTTTCCAGCACCCTCCATGGATTAGTCGCTTGTGGTGGTGAAGATGGTGCCGTGGAATTTTTTGATACGAGAACTAAATCATCGGCTGCTAGAATTAACGCGGTTTCGCATGGTGGTGATGCTGCGGCGGTGAGTTTTCCTAATTGCTGTTCCATATAAACAGACTTTCTTAGCTTAGACGTGATTGGAGAAAATTGCATCGATCTTTATAATAATCTTGTGCTTTTCATTGACTATTAGGAGGTTACTGCTATAGAGTTTGATAACAGTGAAGGTCTTCAAGTAGCTGTCGGGAGTAGTGCGGGAAAGGTTTGATGCTATATTTCATTGTTTTGTACAATGGTAAGTCAATTTGGGTGTATAGCTATGTTTTGCTAATTGTGTTGTTCCATATCTGCAGGTATTCATATACGATTTGCGCACGTCAACTCCCATTAGAGTGAAGGATCACATGTAAGTGTTACTGTGTTTTTATTTATGTAAAATTTATCGTTTATGCTTTGAGTGTTTGTTTCGTCGTTGTTCATTGTTTTCTGCAAAATTTGCAGGTACGAGAGTCCAATTTTGAGTATTAAGTGGCAACGGACTCTTAATACTCAACAACCCAAGTTGATAACCACTGACAAGCACATTGTTAGAATATGGGATCCAAACACGGTGAGCATCAGATAAGAAGTGTTTTACGCCAGCGTTGCTCTTGAAATAAAAATAAATGTGGCCAGACGAAGCTTTTGATTTACCATATTTTGTTTTTTTCCTTCTCGAATCTGTGTTTGTCAGGGAGAAGGTATGACCAGCATTGAACCGACTCATGGAGGAATAAACGACATTTGTGTGTTCCCTGGAAGCGGACTTATGCTTTTGGCTTTAGACTCTAGCCTAATCCCATCTTATTTCATACCTGAACTCGGTCCTGCCCCCAAATGGTGTTCTCCTCTTGAAAATCTTACGGTATTGTAACTAATTTGAAAAATCATCCTGTCCTTTCATGGTTTTACCATACCAGTGATGTCACCATTGCTACAAACACGTTTCATTTTTGAATATTTGTTCTCAGGAAGAGCTGGAGGAAAGTGGACAGACAACTATTTATGAGAATTACAAATTCGTGACAAAGGAAGATCTGGAGAAATTGCAGCTAACTCATTTGATTGGAACAGATCTTTTGAAAGCACAAATGCATGGATATTTTATGAATCACCATTTGTACAAAAAGGTGAGTCCCTGACATTTTCATAACACTTACAGTCTCTGTATTGTTTCTTTCTTGTAACTGTTTTTCGTTCTTTTTACAGGCTTTAGCAGTGGCTCAACCTTTTGCATATGATGATTACTTAGAACGTAAAAAGCAAGAGAAGTTAGAAGCGGACCGTACGCAGAGAATCACTGTTAGTATTCAAATCTTAGCATCTGTAAATTCACCATTGTTTGTTTATTGGCTACTTACATACATCTCTGTTTCACTTGTGCTTCCTTTAGAAGAAGAGAAGGTTACCAAAGGTTAACCGAGAACTCGCAGCAAGGCTTCTTGCGGAAGATGAAGAGGACGAAACGCAAACTGCCGAGGATGAGGAGGCTGCCAAAAAAGTGTCAAAGAAGAAGAAAACTATGCTTAGTAGCGAAATTCTTAAAGACGATCGGTTTCAGGGATTGTTCAATAATCCGGTATGAACATAATTCTTTTCAAAGTTTTTTGTTTGTTCTTGCTGTTGCAGTACTTCACACCGTATCTAACCCGAGTCTTGGGAATCTCCTTTTGGGTTTCAGGAATTCGAAATTGATCGGGAATCATATGAATATGGTGTCCTACACCCTGTTGCTTCTTCTAAGAAGCAACCTTCTTTGTTAGAAGAACACTTTGAAGCTGTATCAGATGATGACGAGAACAGTGATTCTGATGCATCACAGTCTTCAGATGATGAAGCCGACAATGGAGACGTAACTAGGCCAAGCAAGAAAGGCAAAACTCCAAAGTTAGTGCCTAGCTCGACTGCATTCCAGGATAGAAATTTCATACACACTATCTTGATTCTGTCTTTTCTGATGTGGATGATTTTGTGTCAGGCTGTTTGAAGTGAAAGATGAGCGGCACGCAGAAGCGTTTTACAATCGCACTTCACTGGCTAAAGAAGACCGTCTTCCTATGGGTGAGCGTGTCAAGGCCATAGAGAACCGGCGTGGCAACTTTGGAGGCTCGAAAGATATCAAGTTCGGTCCTGGAGGATCCCGGGAGATTTCTTTCAAGGCAAGAAGCTCTTCGAAATACAAAGAAGATATAGACGATGAGGAAGAAGATGGTCAAAGAAACAAGAGGAGAGGAGTTCAGTCTCTTGGACTGAAATCAGATAATATTAGAGGCGGTTTCAGAGGTAGAGGAGGTGGTGGTTTTAGAGGCAGAGGAGGTGGCGGTTCCCGGGGTAGTGGTGGGCGTGGTGGCGGTTTCCGGGGAAGAGGTGGCCGTGGTGGCCGTGGAAGAGGCCGGGGGTGATAAATGTAGCTTTCAGGGGAATTTTAATACTAGTTTTGGAAAATGTGTTACCTACGTTCGAGAATCTTTGAAACTTGATTTGATTCACATACAATTTTGGAATATTTTTGACCTAGTATCAAAATGCATTAGTCTTACTTGAGCCTATAAGGTAAATGATTAGATAGAGATGACCTGAAGTTCACCGACCGTTGTTAATTATGTTAAATCAACGAGGCTAACATTTATATAATATAGTTGTAATCAATGTAGATGCCTTTCTTTTTTTTTTTGGAGGTCAACAAATAAATAAAATGCTTATGTATATGCTTACAACATGAGAATTGCTTATGTATATGCTTACAACATCCTAAGTGTTTGGGACGACGAAGACGCCTGAAGCTGATTCCCACGCGCCTCCCACGATTTCTTACAGCTGAGTCATCTTACACTATAGCTGATGCCCACGCGCCTCCCACGATTTCTTACAGCTGAGTCATCTTACACTATGTAAACTCTAATCTTTATTACATTTGAGTGTCTTATTAATACATATAATTATGCTTCTTTAATTTTTAATGGTGACTTGGACCTAGTTCACCCGTGGAACGTAAGCTTTGGCATGTGTAGACCTACGTCCTTATCAGATGCATATATATCTTTTTTTAGTATAACTTTAAAAATTTGTGTTGTATAATTTATACTCGAGAGATTGATTTATTTAATTGTATTATCCGCATTATATATACGATGGGCAATTAATATACCACCTAAGTTCAGAACAATCCCAACCAAAACAGCTTCCAAGCTTCAAGAGAAAACAGAATCTATAAAACTTGTCCTTATATAGCAAAAATGTGTGCATTAGTACCTCCACTGTTCCCAAACTTTGGGTGGCCATCAACGGGAGAGTACAACAGCTACTACCTAGCCGGAGATAACCTCAACAACGGCGGGTTTCTTGATTTTCCGGTACCGGAGGAGACTTATGGAGAGGTTACGGCGGTGGCTCATAATCAGAACAGCTTTGGGGGTTCTGTTTCGTCGGAGGGAAATGAGATAGACAACAATCCGGTTGTGATCAAGAAGCTTAATCACAATGCCAGTGAGCGTGACCGTCGTAAGAAGATCAACTCTTTGTTCTCATCTCTCCGTTCATGTCTTCCAGCCTCTGATCAATCGGTAAGTAGCTACTCTGATTTGTCTTACGTGAATCAGTTCCATCTAAAACCAATTTGAAATAATTAGTCTGACTCATTGTTTAGGCCCGTTACATTTATGCATCTATACAATTTAGGAGAAGGATACCTAGTTAACCCTTTTTTCTTTACTTTCTTGCAGAAGAAGCTAAGCATTCCTGCAACGGTTTCTCGAAGCTTGAAGTACATACCAGAACTGCAAGATCAAGTGAAGAAGCTAATTAAAAACAAGGAAGAGCTCTTGATGCAAGTATCAGGTCAAATAAACATTGAAGGTTACGTTAAGCCGCAACCAAAGGCGGTCGCGAGTTATGTCTCGACCGTTTCTGCGACTAGGCTTGGAGACAACGAAGTGATGGTCCAAATCTCATCGTCCAAGATTCATAACTTTCCAATATCTAACGTGTTAAGCGGGTTAGAAGAAGATGGGTTTGTTCTTGTGGATATGTCCTCTTTAAGGTCCCAAGGGGAAAGGCTTTTCTACACTTTGCATCTACAAGTGGACAAGATTGAAAATTACGAGCTTATTTGTGAAGAGTTAAGTCAGAGGATGTTGTACTTGTATGAGGAATGTGGAAACTCATTAAGATGATGATTTGTTCTTGTTTCATTTTAGTTATGTCGTTCTTTTCTTCTCAAAACATAACATTCTTGAAGTCAAAGCGTTGTAGTCGACTTGTTTCGGTTTTTTTCGGTCGAAGTCAGTGATCGATTATGACATGCTTTGAGTAGACTGATTGATTACTACGATTCATGTGAGAGCTGTAAATTTTAATATTTGTCTACTCTATTCAAGATTCAAGAATACAAGAAACTAGTATAAATATATTTTTGGTTCCTAAACCTTTTTGCCTTATACTATTTGTTATTTATGTACCATTGAAGAGTTAGTGGTGATTTGGTGATCAAATGAGAAAAGTCAAAATAGGGTATTTTATTACAACTACGTACTACTAAATTACTAATATCATGAATTGTGGGCAACATTATAGTAAAGAGTCTAAATACATTATATACTAAATTTTGGGCTCTAATATATATAGAAGAATGTGCAAGTGAGGAAATTTGCACTTATTAAACTAATAGAATGTCCTGACATCTAAAGAGTTAAGTAGAATCATTAGAATACATGATAAATGAAAGAAGTTCATGGTTATCCACTGATTTTGGTTTTGGTTTTGAAAGAAATAAATCTTTAAATTTGGTTTATTTTGGTTTTGTACAAAAAAATGTATTGGTTTATTTGGCTTGGTTAACAAATATATGAGGTATCTCAAAAATTAAAATATGAAATTTCCAGGATGATAACTGTAGCTGTCGGAGATTATTAATACAGTTTAGAGATGAGGGTCACGAAACGAATCTTGGAAGCCTCACTGATTCTCATCTACAATTTTGGAATATTGATCCGTTCTTGAAAGAACAACTAAATCAGAAGAACTTATTTTAGTTTAGACATAACTGGCATCAAGTTGACATTAGTATATAAAATGACTTTATCGTCGTTGTGGGCTTAAATTTAATAACCAGGCTAAGTTTATCTAAGATAAAACGTATTAAATTTGAAATGCTTATGTATATGCTTACAACATGAAAATGCTTATGTGTATGCTTACAACATAAGAAATGTATGGAAAGGGGAAACAAAGACGCCCAAACCATTTTCCACCTGATTACCACGTGCCTTCAACATTCTACTAGCCTGAGTCATCTTCCAATATGTAAAGAACAAGTTTGACTATAGTGTTAATACATGTAATATTCGTTTTTGATTCTTATACAATATGTCCAACTTGTGACTGGACCTAGTTCATGCGTGGAACATAGGCTCTGGCACGTGCCAACCTATGCCCTATTGAGACCTAAATATTTCTCTTTATAGTATGTTACTCGAATTCAACACATAATCATATAGTATTTTGATCATATAGCGAATACATACACGTATTATATGATCATTATTTAACAACAGAGATTTGTTTCGTTAGTCCTTCATCCGCATATATATAATCAGAAGACAATATTATTTCGACCAAAACAGCTTCAAGACAAAAACAGAATCAATAACTTGTCCTTGATATAAAGCAAAAAAATGTGTGCATTAGCCCCTTCTCCATTGTTCCCGAACTTCGGTTGGCCGTCGAAATACGAAAGCTATTACGGTGCCGGAGATAACCTCACTAACGGTCCATTTCTTGATTTTCCGGTACCTCAGACTTATGGAGTAACTCATCATCAGAACAGCCTGGGAGTATCTGTTTCATCAGAGGGAAATGAGATAGACAACAATCCGATCGTGGTCAAGAAGCTAAATCACAATGCTAGTGAACGTGACCGTCGCAAGAAGATCAACTCTTTGTTCTCATCTCTCCGTTCATGTCTTCCGGCCTCAGATCAATCGGTAAGTAGCTGCTCCAACATGTCATCAGACTCTGTCATAACTCACATCCAATTACCAATTACTGGCTTGATACGTTCGATTAGGTCATGTCCATTACATTATTTTGAAGTGTCAAATCTAATAATATTTCTTGTCTACGCATCCATACCATATATATAAAAGAAGAAAATCGAATTAACCTTTTTGTTTTTCTTGTTCTTTTTCTTGCAGAAGAAGCCAAGTATCCCTGAAACGGTTTCGAGGAGCTTGAAGTACATACCAGAGCTGCAACGACAAGTAAAGAAGCTTATACAAAAGAAGGAAGAACTTTTGGTACGAGTATCAGGTCAAAGAGACTTTGAGCAATACAATAAGCAGCAACCAAAGGCGGTCGCGAGTTATCTCTCAACGGTTTCCGCGGCTAGGCTTGAAGAAAATGAAGTGATGGTCCAAATCTCATCGTCCAAGACTCATAACTTTTCGATATCTAATGTTGTGAGTGGTTTAGAAGAAGATGGGTTTGTTCTTGTGGATATTTCATCTTCAAGATCTCAAGGAGAAAGGCTCTTCTATACTTTGCATCTTCAAGTAGAGAAGGTGGATGATTATCACAAGATCAATTGCGAGGAGTTAAGCGAAAGGATGTTGTACTTGTACGAGAAATATGAAAACTCGCTAGACTCTTCGCAATTGGTGTAAAACAACCAAAAACAATTCATGTGGTGTATTTTTTATCCATTTGTTCTCGTTTGTTTTTAGTTGTTCTTTTCTTATAAATCTAACACTCAATCTTGACCAAAGCATAGTCGAGTTGTTTTTGGTTTCTTGATTGAAGTGTATATTCGTGAAGTAACGAATCAGAACAAAACAATATAAATAGAAGAAAAATTATTCACTGCTACAGATGTCAACTGTTGTTACATAGTTTATTATAAAATCAGAACATTTTTAAATCATAAGAGAAGAGTAGAAGTGTAATAATGTACCTAAGCCCTTCTTTCTTGAGCCACAAGAAAACGTGAGGAGACTAGAAACAGAGGAGACTTGTTTTTAATTATCCTCAGTGAAGACCTTGAAGATGAAATCACGGAAACGTCTCGAGTATAGTCTTGGATCGACGGCTGAGATTGAAGTAGGATCGTACTGGATGCTCTTGTAAGCGTGTTCGAGTTTCTTGCTGATGTCATAGTCTTGAAGAATGTCTATGATTCCAAAGATCATAACAACCTCGTAGTACTCTCCTGTTGGTTCACCAACTAGCTGGAACTCACAGTCGCTTCTCCTCATTGTCCTCTCTGCTCGAGCCGGCATGTTGCCTCCAAGTCTGATACTAGCCCACCTGCAACAACAAACCGATTTATTATTGGACTGGAAAGCAAGAGATTGCTTTCTAGGTATTGAGTTCAATTTGTTTTTGTGTTTACCTTGTAGGATCAGATAGAAGCTGATCCACGTCTGCTCTAGATAGACGAGGTGCTGTTTCGTCTTCAAATTCACCTGCAGTAGCGAAAGAAAACATATTTGCTTCACGGCTACTAAAGTATAGAAATGATATTTGCCTATTTGGTTTTTGTTAGAAGTGCGAACCAATGGGCGTGCGAGCACCAGAAGGAATCAGCTCTCCAGCGACTGATGCTTCTCTGAAATGAATCCCAACCAGAAGACTGTAATCCATTATTCTCTCCTGTTCTAAGAACTCACAGTCTTTGTCAACTTGCCTGAACAAAAACACAATCAGCATAATAAATAACAATGAAAAAGGTCAATGGAAAGAGATTGATTAATGAATGAATCACTAACCTGATGAATTCTTGGAACCAAGCTTTCTGTAGTCTAAAAATGAAATTCAGATCAAGATCTTTCAAGATTGTATTTGAATTGATTTCTGATTCAGGTTTATCGGTTGTACGGCCAAGAGAAGATCCTTTCAAATCAAAGCGTCTGTGGATGGAGTACTCAGAACAAAATAGATTTCCCATAATGACAAACCGCACCTGCAGTGTTTTGGCAGAAAGGAGATGAATTCAATCAAACTCCAAGTACCAGTTTCTTTTCTATTTAGCATTGTTCTCAATTCATACCTTCTTTTGGATTGGTCCAGTCAACTTCACACAGTGGAGACCGTAAAATCTAATGACCAAAGTGTTCTCAAATGCTCGAACATGGTTGTAATATGCTGCAAGCATCCTCAGAAGCACCTGCATTATATAATTTCATAATAAATTTCATAGCAGCCACACACTTTTAGTCTGGTAACTTTAAAAACAAAACTTACTTTAGTTTCAGATTTCTTCATTGTCTTTATCATGTAACGATCATCGTTTGTCAAGTAGAAAAAGCTTCCACTTTTACCAGGGGATGATAGCTCCCGAAGGGCATCATTCCCGCAGATCGATAACATGTAATCAGCTGGGTCTACCTTGAATAGCTTCCTCAAGCTCCTGAAGATAGATAAATTAGCATAACATAGTGTGAGACTTAAGTAGTGAAGAGAAATATGTAGAGCCTAGTTTTATTGTTCTCACCTAAAAACTAATGGGCAATAGTCTTTCCATTTGAATTCACTAGATTGATGAGGAGGTGTGTATTTGGTTCCTTCTGGTGGAAATCTTGTCCATACCTTCTCCTTTGGATCAAAAGCTGAATGCTTAAGATCAAGAGACACAACCGGAGCTTGTTTCCCAACAGCATGTCTGCGTTAGCAAATCCATTAAACATGAGCGATTATACATCAACAAATCTTCAAATTGTATAACTGAGGGCGGAAAACTGGTATATTTACCTGATTCCAAGCTGTAGATTAAGCATAAGCTCGTAATTCCGGTGGCCTTTAGATATTGTTTCGCCTTGCTTCCTCCCTGCCCTTGGCAATCTCATAGGTGCAGGGGTCGGTCTCAGGCTGTGTACGAAGCCTTCGGCCTCTAGTCTCATCATTTCAGCATCCAAGTCCCTCCTCGTGGTGGAATCAATATCAGCAGCGCCTTCTCCGCTTTCGGTTCCCCACATATTCATCTTCTCAAACGCTCTATCTACACCCACACTTACCCTCCCGTCAACAGACATCCTCCTCGGTTTCTCTACACGTTTGGAAGAGTTCCAAACAGATAGCTTTTTCTGTGAAGGCAACACAGGAACTCTTTCTCCACTGCAGATTTTGTACTCACTCAGATTATTAAACACGTCTTTAGGATCCCACTCAGGATTCCCTTCGTCTCCAGATGGATAATAAGTACCGTTCATTTCTTCCGGATCATTAGACCAATGACCAACGTAGAAACTCCCATCAGCCCATTTGAAAGTCCCGTTTCCTCTAGGTAAACCATCATCCCAAAATCCGTCGTATCTATTCCCATCCGTCCAAATAAAGGTACCTTTGCCACAGATCATAGCGTTCTTCCATTCCCCAATGTAATAGCTCCCATCTCTCCACTGATACTTTCCGTGGGATTCTTGCAAACCCCTCCTCCATTCACCATCATACACATCTCCATTCGCGAAACGCTTGATTCCATGGCCATGTTTCAGGTTCATCACCCACTGACCTTTATAAGTATCTCCACTAGGACCTGTGTAAAGGCCAACACCATCCATGTATCCGCTTTTGAATTCGCCTTCATATGTAGCACCAGAAGGCCACCCGAACTTCCCTCTTCCCATAGTCTTCCCGTTGTACCAGTCACCAATGTACATACAACCATCTGTCCAAAGATACTTCCCATGCCCGTGAGGAAAACTATCATACCATTGCCCTGTATAATAGTCTCCATTAGGAAGTACTCTCTCTGCATGGTACAATTCACCTATGCTACTTCTGATAGTGATGCTATCATCATCAATATCGTCAGTCGTAGTAGTAGTATCATCATCTGTCTGCGGAGCTACAGATACCGTCCCAAAGATGCTGTTTGCACGCTTCTTTGCTTGTTGGGTCTTTCTTACGGTCACCTCCCAAGCCTTCAGAACACAACTTTGTTCCTTGCTCATTTTCTTAAACTAATATAACAATTTTTTTTTCTAAATACCTATATGTGTATCCTAGAACATACCCTCAGAAACATATCTTCTCTTGTCTAAACAACAATCCTATAGATGTAAACATACACAAGAGAAAATCATGAACTCTGTGCGGAAGGAAAACAAACTGTAAACCTAAAACCATTCAATCAAAAGTAGCATGAAGAGATCTGCAATGAACTTTACTTTGTGACATCCTGTTTCCATGTCATTGAATCATACCGAAAAAAGAATGTTTATTTTGTCTTTTAAGATTGCAACATTTTCGGAGTGAATGCTGATCAGAACGATCATCAAAACCAAACAAAGAATCAGAGAGAGAGAAAAACCAATGGCCAAAAGAGTTGAAGGGATCAAAAAAATTCTCCGACATTTCATCTTTTCTTGTCAATCCTTCATAACTAATTATGTCGTTCAAAGAAGCTAGAAACCGTTGATCATCTCCTCAAACCACTGAAAGCCTTCAAATTTAGAGAAACAAGCAAGACTCAAATTTTTCTATTCTTAGCATTTTCCGAGCTTTCCTCTCATAAACAGACATAGTTTCTTCAAAATAAACTTTAATAAAAAGAGAAAATGTAATCATTTATCAATTTAACCAAGAGACTCACTAAGAGCTATAATCAGAAACAGAGATAACTGAAACTCCAACTCACTGAGTCATTTTATCGAACAGTTTAAGCTCATTGCTTCACCTCTAACAATTTATTCACAAAAGGAATAAGATCCATCCCCAATGCTGAAGCTTCAAACTCCCTAAACGATAGAAGAGAGACAAAAGTTACAACCCAAAGCTTGAAAGGATCAAAAGGTCATATCTTTTCCTGGCGAGGAGGAAGACGCGACGATTAGTAGTGTTACTGTATAGGAACAGCTATAAGGGGGACTCGACACTCGCCGAAGACGACAAATCACCGGAATCCGAAGATGAAGAATAGAAACTTCCGTCGCAGCAGATGAACTCAAATTGGAAACGATGACAGAGCCTTTTTTGTAATCAATTCCGTAATACGCACTTAGAAACACTAATCTCTCTCATCACGAACAAAGCCAAAACCTTTAACTAATTCTAATTTGAAATGTTTTTTTACTGTGGAAGTTAAATACTTTATTCAGTAGTAAACGTATCACTTTCTCTATTGGTTTAATCTCATCACACGACAAAGCCAAAACCTTTAATGTCGGAAGCTGACTCATCCATCACATTACCGCAACACCAAAACAATGTCTCTAGCGTCAAATTTATGCTAAATTCATCAGCCGCTTTAGAGCCAATCATAATAATAAATCTCGATACCTTTTTTTTTTCTTTCTCTTCAACGGTCCTCAATATTCCCAAAATCCCAACTCAGATCATAAAAAAGCTTACTTTTTTTTTGTTCGTTTCCTTTCCTTCTGAGAGAATCTGGTTCTCATCGTTGGAATCGAGAAAGAGAAAAATGGGTCGACTCGGTTTAGTGGTGTCTGATCTGGTATTGTCGTTCATGTGGATATGGGCAGGAGTTCTAGTCAACATATTAGTCCATGGAGTTCTCGGGTTTAGCCGGAGCGATGCGACCGGTGAGATCGTTCGATATCTCTTCTCAATCATTTCCATGTTCGTTTTTGCCTTCCTTCAAAAAGTCAGCAAAGGTGGACTTTATAATCCTTTGACCGCTTTGGCTTCTGGTGTCTCCGGTGGCTTCGGCCATTTCATCTTCACTGTCGTCGTTCGAATCCCCGTCGAGGTTTTGTTTCATTGACTTCTGTTTTTATTTACCTGAATTAAAAATTGACTCTTTTCGTTAGGGACAAGTCTCAGTGATGAATCCCTCAATTCCTCATTATACTTCTGACATTAGATTAGGGTTTGTGTGTTGCTGTAAAATGTCAAATTACACCAAATTTTTTAGGATTTTGGTGATGGATCTATCTGGGTTGTTCCCAATCATATAAAGACTTGTTGTGTGATCAAAGATCATATTTTTATGTGAAACTCTGGTTTGTGTTTTTGTTTTCAGGTAATAGGATCAATCCTTGCGGTTAAGCATGTGATTCACGTTTTCCCTGAGATTGGGAAAGGACCTAAACTAAACGTAGCAATTCATCACGGTGCTTTAACAGAAGGGATACTAACATTTTTCATTGTAATGCTCTCAATGGGACTCACAAGAAAAATCCCTGGGAGTTTCTTTATGAAGACTTGGATTGGTAGTCTTGCTAAGTTAACTCTACATATCCTTGGCTCTGATCTTACCGGCGGATGCATGAACCCTGCAGCTGTATGTATTCAAAAACAAAAAGATAGTCTTGTGATTGTGATTTCACTAGAAACTGATCTTTTGTTTGATTGTTTTTTGCTTTTTGTGTGAATCTTTTCAGGTTATGGGATGGGCTTATGCACGCGGTGAGCATATAACAAAAGAGCATTTACTTGTGTATTGGCTTGGGCCTGTGAAGGCTACATTGCTCGCGGTGTGGTTCTTCAACGTTGTGTTCAAGCCTCTGACTGAAGAACAAGAGAAACCTAAGGCTAAATCTGAATGAGGAATGGAGCTCAGCTTTCATATTTAATCCTCCTCTTTGGATAAATCTCCTCCACACAATACATAGAGGGTGGGATTGTGTTCCGTTGTTACTCGGGTATTGTGTTTTGTGTGTAGCAAACTCAGCTGTATCAACCTGTTTTATAAAATCTGAATTTTGGTGAATCCATTGTGCAATCTGATCATATATATGCAGCAAAAGTATTTGGTTTATTGCAAAAAAAAAAAAAAGATGTTTCTCAGTTTTGATCATTCAATTACAAGGAATCAAGAAAACAGCCGTAAACTCAAGACTTGACATTGCTGCTACTAATAGACAAGATTAGGCTCAAACTCGGCGAAATCAACAGAACCAGACTCAACAGGAGGCATGAGATAAGCAGCCAAGATCTCAGAGGCTAAAGAAGCAACCAAAGGAATCCGCTTAAGGGTCTTGATGAAGGAAGGATCATCGGTTTGTCCTACAGCCAGTAGCTTCTCATAGCTCACAACCATTCTATCCAATTTCCTCTTGAACTCAGGGTTCTCAACATCCAGCACCGCCGGGAATATTCTTGCCGTGGTTCGGTTTGTCTGAAACAAAGTAACAACATTTTCAGAAAAGGGGGCACATAACACAGCTTTAATATTAATCTTCTTGTTGAGTTCCCATTACCTCGATGATGACATGCATATCGAACTCCTTTGTGTTTAACCCGATACCCTCGTAGAAGTTAGTTCTTTGACAATCATTGAGGTACATTGTCACATAAACCTGCAAAGCCAATCCTCTTACTAGTTAAGCTAATGTGCAAAAACACATCTGAAGTTGAGAATTAAAGAGAGTTTAGTTTAAATTACCGAGAGGCAGAAGAAGCGAGACCAGAGCTTAGCTTGCCAGTCATTGAGGAACTGAGGCTGAGCTTTCATTAAAGCAGAGAAGAAATCTCCATGACGGTTCTCGTCTTGACACCAGTTCTCAAAGTACTTGAAGATTGGGTAACACTGGAACTCAGGGTTCTCCTTGAGGTGTCTGTAGATTGTGATGTATCTCCAGTACCCGATCTTCTCGGATAAGTAAGTGGCGTAGAAGATGAATTTTGGTTTGAAGAAAGTGTACTTCCTTGCCTTTGTCAGGAAACCCAAATCAAGAGCCAAGTTGAAATCAGACAAACCCTTGTTCAAGAACCTGCAAAAGAAATGTTTTATCATTCAAATAACCAATTCAAGAACAAACACTCAGATAAAAGAGAGGTTCTTGTTGTTAAGAGATTTTACCCGGCATGTCTTGCTTCATCTCTGGACATAAGAGAGAAGATCTCAGCCACAACAGGGTTTGTTTTCTGCAACGTAATCACACATCAAACCAATATAATGAACCAATGAAACAACATCAAGTCTCATATGTGCCTCTAATTCCATCTAATCAGCATAACTTAGACAAGAAACAGCACTAGAAAAATCATAAAAAGTGAATCGTAAATATATTCTTAAAATCTCACCTTGAGTCTTCTACCAAGTTCCTTGTAAAGGAGGAAACCAGAGAACTCAGCAGTACAAGACCGTTCAAGGAACTCAACAAAGATCTGTCGGAGAGGTCCCTGCAACTTGTCAGCAGCTTCTTTAAACTCCTTGTTCCTCACGAAATGCGTCTGATTGTAATCGGTCTTGAACTCTTGAAGCAGAGCAACGAACTCTTCCTGGTTAAGGTTCTTGTTGATCTCCGTGTTGAAAAGCTGTTCCATCTCCTCGAAATCAGTCGTGTAGAACCTCGGAGTAAGAAGAGACTCCTGAATCTCTTTCTTCGTACCCTTCTTGGACTTCGAGGTGGCGGTGGCCGGAGGAGGCGGCGAGGAAGTAGCTGACATTCTGATCACGGTGGAGAAACGTCGCCCTGAGAGGTACTTGCTCGGGTTTGAGAGCTTTGGGGATGTGAATTTGGAGATGGGTTTCACCAAAGCCATTTCAGCTGCCATTGACTATGAGTTGCAGAAGCAAAGAAGAACGAGAGAGAGTGAGATAGAGAGCAAAGCAGCTAGAGGAAGAAGATGAGGCTGTGGTGTTTTATAACTGAGAGAATCTCATCCAGTGAAAATCTGAACTCTGATGTGGGAGCCAGACACGTGGCGAAAAATTATTGGTGTCTCTTGATTTTGCATTGTCTTCTTGATAATATATTAATAGAGCATTTTTTTATGAAAATATGTGATTGATAATTAATATAATATGGATGTAAAAAAAAATGAAAATCAACCAATAAAATAAGAGAAAAATAATTCCGACAACAGTATACGTTACAAGTCGTGGTCCAAATCTTTTTTATAAGGAAAAACAAAAAAAAGAGAAAAAAATATGTGATGCTGGTGATTTTTCCAGATGAGCCATTCTCTGGTTATATATATATATATATATATATATAAATACAACTAAAAATCTGAGAAATAAAAATGAAAAATCTAGAAGCTCAAACTCACAAGTCCTAAAATGATTGTTATTTCTTGGATTTTGTTTGCTTCCCACAATTATATGAAACACAATTAAAAGAATTATAAAAGCACAAATCTCCCATTTCTCTCCAGCTTCAAGTCCTTCTCTAGCAAGTACGAAAAAAGAGGTATAAAAAAGCTTTATAAGGCTAAGAACGGTTTCTTCAAAAGCAAGCTAACACAGAGGTAAAGCTTAAATTACCTCTATTTACGAAGCATTGGAGAAGTGGATTGAGGAGAGCTTGTTCCATCTTCAGATCCTGCGTTTATGTTCATACCTTTATCTGTATTCCAATTTCGTTCATACCCTTCAACTTTCTCTTCATCTTCAATGGAGACTCGACCGCGTTTTCCATCATCACTTGAAGATCTTCCTGATTCTTCTTCTTCTCCACTTCTCTCATCTTTGTTACTACTACCATTCTCATTTGTGAAAAACGGGTTAAAAGAAGGGATGATTCCTTCATTAGTATTATGTTGATGGTGATGGTGGTGGTGATGATCCTTAGCCTTCAAGTCATCTTCCTCACAATCATCCTCGAGATCTTCATAGTTTAGATTCCGGAGAATCTCAGGGAGTGAGTAGCTCTTCCCACTCTCATCAACAATCTTTCCTCCTCCCATTTCTATATCGATCTTCTCCTTGGAGCTAACAAGACTTTCACCTAGGTTTGAAGTAGGAGTCTCAACCATCATCATGTAATCTTCTTCCTTCACAAATGACCTAAACTTGTTCATTGATGGAGGGATCTTAGACAAAAATATTTCCCATATGTTCCCTAAAACTCCCTTGTTGTATGGATTCTCTTTCTTATCATAACGGTATCGGAAATTCTCATAAGTAGTCTGCACAAAACAGATTTAAACACTTAAAACAAAAACAGAGAAAGAAACAAGACTTGCAAAGATTGGAATATAAAGCATAGATCTTTCTAATCACATACCTGGTTAGTGCAGATGAGATAGGAATGAAATATTGTGAGTCCTCCGACAAACCAAACGGTAATGAAGCAGTAAACTATGAGAATATCCGATAGAACATCTTTGGATATAGCTTTCCAGATGCTAATCTTCTCATCCGTATGTCTTTGAAATATGTTCAACCAAGAAAACACAAACACATATATGCACAGAGTGGTTGATGTTGATATGAACATGAAGAAGAATCGGTAATTTCGCTGCAACAGAATCACAAAACAAATTCAAAACACATCGAACCTATGTAAGCCAATGTAGAGCAAAATCATTTAGTAAACTTACCACTCCAATGCATTGGCCAACCCAAGGACAGTGATGATCAAATCTCTGGACACAGTTGTTGCAAATGGAACAATGAGAAGCTCGAGGTGGACGGTAAAGCAAACAAGTGTCACAGAACTTCACTTTTACTGTATGTCCATTAACAGTTACATCTTTGACCCTTGGTAATCTTATATTTGGGGTTCTACCGCTAACCCATTCCATGGACGGAGTAGTTGAATCCGGTGCGTCATCTGATTCCGGTGGCCTTAAACTTCTTGGCACAATTCCAGGATCTCTACTAGACGTCATCAATAGGAAAAATATAACCTGAAGTTTTAAACTATTGACACTTCAGTTTCAGAAAGCACTTTTTAAAAAAAGACATAAAAGACATCTAGAGAGTTTTGAAAGCAGAAGACATACCAGAATGGTGAGTATCCAAGACACGGAGAGGATTGGAATACAAATATTTGGGTTCTTGGTAAGAGGATCAGCCATTTTCATGTACATTTTGACAAAGAACATCACAGCGGGACCTAGGATCAAGATGGTTGATAGATATAGAGATGATGCATCTGGACCAAAGATTAACCTCCCGCCACATAGAAATTTCTGAAGAACACAAAAAAGGGGAAAATCAAAGTCAGCTTATAATCCAAAAAGCATAAACATAGTTCTTCCATATATGAACGATCAAGACTCAAGATACAACTAATCAGAGAATGAATAAGACTCAAAAGAGTCTGAAAAGATCGTGAGTCCACGGAAGGTGAAAGTTAGAAACAAGAATGTTTTGATTCTTTCTCGTTTAATTACTAAAGTGGACAAAATCGAAAGACTCAAGAGTCTGAAATGCTAATGACTTGGACTCAAAGGAAAAAAAAATTGAATCAAAAGGAAGTGGCGATGTTATTCATGCCCAAAAACTTATGTGATCAATCCAATCTTCTCCAGAAAAGCAAACAAAAAGCAAAAGTGAATGAAACATTAATTTCAGAACTTACATTGCTTCCCCTCCAAACTTGATAAAGCCTCTTGAGTTTGGTCTCATTCCAAGCCATAACTGAGGTTGAGAGAGAGAGAGAAAAAAAAAATACAAAAACAGAGAAGCTCCAAAAGTAAAGAAATTTTTGCAATAAACCCCAGAATTAGAAACCCATCTGAGAATCCATACACAATGATGATCAGATCAGAGAAAAAGATCAATATCAAGAAGAAAACCCCAGAAACGGAAATAATTTTTTTTTTTTTTTCTTCCGACAAAAAAAGATTCGTAATTTACACCCCAACACTCGAATTTGATTGTAGTTCGAGAAGGAGAAGAGAGACAGAAAAAATGGAAGCTGTCGTCTCTCTCTCTCTCTCAGAGTCTCACTCGAACGAATCCCACACAAGAAATTATATCGCTGATTTGCAAAATTGCGCGATCCCTTTTCTCTGTTTTTTCCTTTTTTTGGGGGGTAATAATTTTTTTTTTTTTTATTCGCTTATCATAACCGAATAATTTAGACAGGAAGAGGAGTTAATGGGGACATTGTATGTAATTACGAAAAAGTGATTATGCGAATAAGCAAGCATGTATGTTTCATGTTTGTTTGTTTGTTTTTAAGAACTAATAAGGAATAAATTTTCTTGTTAATCCTATAGATAGATTTATTAGTATTTTTAAAGTATTTGTTATATATATCATTGGTCGGCCAACTAAAAGAAATAGAAGGGATAAAAATATAATTAGAATGATGCAAAAGTTGCAGACAATGAGCTGGTTTGAAGGGCAAGTCAAATCATCTCTCAATTAAACGTGCCCTCACACATTGATAGATTTCTTTCCATCGTTTTGTGTTTTTTCTTCTTCTCATTATTTTCATTTTTATAAAACTCTACATCCAGAAGTCATAAAAGAGGAGAGAGCAGCCTATGGGAATATTAGAAACGTTTAAAGCAAATAGATATATGCTGAAAATCCCATTAATCAGTAACTTAAAACAATATTCATTCAAAAGATGATACTGAATAAAATTCTAACGAAAAAGATGTTAAATTTTGGTTTGAACATATTAAAATTAAAATATTTTTATATTAAAATTTTTAGGAGGGTGTATTCAAAATGATATTTTAAGTGATTTGTAAAAATCTTATAAATTCTATGTTATTCAATCATAGATTTTTTAAAGCTCTAATGAAATCCAGTGTTATTGAATTTTAAAGTATACTTTATAATCCACTGTTATTGAAAATAGTTTGTAGATTTAATTTTTAATGATTTGAGAGGAATTGAGAGGATTTCCTTAGTTAAAAATACATGAATCCAAATCTCATTACTTTAAAAGTGGAATTTGAAAGAATTCTACAATAAATCATATTAACTTTCCTAAAATCTATAAAAATTCCAAATTTCCTAAATCTTATAAAATACTTCAAAATCATGGTTTCAATTGCTTAGTTAAATTAAACACTATACTTAAAACATTATTTTACAAACTTTAAAATTAAATTGATAAATACATAAAAACATGTTGAGCTTGTTACACCTCTAGCGGACTAAAAATAAAATCTTAAGAGCTGAATGCTCAGTTGGATTTGTTTTGAACATATTAAAATTTAAGACTTACATTTACTTTAAATAAAAACATATTGTGTAATTAAATATAGGTAAATATAAATATTACTTTTAAAATATTTGAAACATTCTTTAAATTTTGTTTTAAATCAGAAAATCGAAAATTTGATTGAAAAAAAAAACAAGAAAAAGAAATCAAAATCTTTATATATAAAATAATTAAGAAAGTACTATACCTGGTTGGACTTCAGTTGGGCCGTCAAAGGAAAGCCCATGGCCAAGGCCAGACGCGAGCCTTCTTCACTGCAATATTGTGTAGTTGACTAGTTGTCGTGACATCCACGAAACCTGCTGCTGCACTGGTCGTCGCTTTCATTAACCCTAATCAATCTTACGGATGAATCTTCTGCATAGAACATCGGCTTATTTCAATCTCGTTTTGGATCATCTCATCTGCTACACGGTCTCGATCCTATCCTTAAGACATTCGCAGGCTTCTTTTGTTTTCGTATCGAAAATGGGGAATTTATACTTCTCAAAAAAGAAGAGATGCGTGAGTAACTTTGTATTTTATAAGCAAACGTTTTTCAATAGAAAAAAAGGAAATTTTCGATTGTTTCCTATTTTTGCAATTATGCTGCAAAAAGAAAAATGGAAATTTGGATCACAACGGTAAGAAAAGTTACAACCAGTCATGTTGATTGTGTGTCTTTGCTAAGTTACTTAGCCTAAGTAGAAGAAATAAGATGTGTCGGAGAAATAAGGAAAGTAGAAGATGTGTCGGAGAAAGCCTTGTTTTGTAGACGAAAAAGCGTAAGGAATGATAAGTAGCATCAGGACTATACCAAGAAGGCTGAATCTATGGCTAATATAAGACGGGAAAACCATAGGAGATCGCTCACCACAAGAGTAACTCTAGCCACAGAGGCTATCGTCATTGGCACGAGAGCCGTTAACAGAAGCTGGTAAAGCTAGTTGAATAGCTTTCTTTAACAGAAGAGCATTATAGTTAATTAGTTACCACAGAAGTGCACATTGCAATGTTGTTGAACAACAGAAATACCTTAGAATTCAACCCATTGACCAATGCAGCCATGCCTAACTCTAGAGCAGAACTCATGTGACCACCAGGTAACGTCAAACTCAAACCTGCAGCGAAGGTCACCGTTTATAAAAGAAAGTTGGAGACAATGAAATACACACCAAGTTTAAATTTTTCCGTAATGCAAGAAACCGCTATATACACCAATTTTCCTAATTCCTATTCTAAATGCGAAAGAGTTATAAAAAAAAAATCTTATCGACGAGTAAAGACAGAGAGAGCTACATGGCTTTGAATTAAAGAATTAAATTTACACATGTTTGTCCTTTTCTTTACTCTATCTTGATCTCAAATCCACGCTCGAGTTTCTCCTTATATTCGCTGGTTCTTGCTAAACCAAACCAATCGCCGTGGCGCCTTCATCCTCACTTGAAATCTTCTTGATATCCACCACTGTTGTTACCGTACTCCAAGCTTACCACTGCTCATTTTCGTGTTTTGAGGACCCATGGTTCTGCTTAGCTTAGATGTGATGGATCCGACCTCCACATCGTCTTCTTCTTCAGGTGCCCAATCTCTGAAATTGATCAAAGGTGGTGGGATCTTTGCAAAAAACAGCTCCTTAAAGTTCTCTAAGATCCCCTTTCGGTAAGGGTTTTCCTTCTTGTCGTAATGGTACCGAAAATTCTCACAGGTCGTCTGCACACATAACAAAAGAATCAGACTAGCTACATGGAAACTACAAAATCCAGTTCACTTGTTGCAAAAAAGCTGAAGAAACTTGCCTGGTTGGTGCAGATTAGGTAGAAGTGGAATACACTAAGTCCACACAAACCAGACGGAAACAAAGCAGTAAAGACCAAGAACACCTAATATTAAGTCATCAGCAAGGAAAACATAGAAGTCCCCATGGACTTTAAGCATACTGATCCATGAGAAGACAAAGACGTAGATGCAGAGGAGGTTTGAACAAGATAAGAAACAGACGAAGAATGGATAGTTACGCTGCAAAGAAGCCCGTAGATAAACATATCAACACTCACAGATCTTATTCAGCTATTTGTCTTTGGAAGTGAGAAAAGAATTTCCAGTAAGACTTACCAAGGCGATGCACTGACCTACCCATGGACAGTGATGATCAAACCTTTGGACACAGTTGTTGCAGATAGAGCAGTGAAAGGCACGTGGAGGACGGTATAGGAGACATGTATCACAGAACTTCACTTTGACGGTGAAGCCATTCACCATTACATCTTTAGTCCGAGGTAATTTCACATTTACTAATTTGTTACTCACCCATTCTGTAGATTGGGTGACAACATCAGGAATCTCTGACTCAGGCACTTCTTTGTTCCTTGGGATAATCCCGGGGTCTCTCGATGATGTCAAGAAGAGAAAAGTGAAATCCTGCATTAAAAGGAAGACGTAAGAGTTTGGCTCTAGGTATAATCTCTCTTACAAAGTAAAGTAAAGAGTAAAAATGCTTTGATACCATGAATGTGAGAAGAATTGCACCAATCAAAATCTGAGAATGAAACAAAGGGTGACGACGTCTAATCAAAAAAGCCATCCTGATACAGAAAGTGATAGCTGGCCCTCCTATCATACATATGGTCAAAAGAAGCGAAGATGCATCTGGACCAAACACTAATCTTCCCCCACAGTAGAATTTCTGAAACACCAATAACAGTAGAAACAATCCACTTCAGACTATGATGATTGCATATAGACAGAATCTAAACTAAAAGGTTAAAACTTAATAGAAAGAATCTTAAAAACTTTATGTTATTCAAAGTCTAGAGCACAGAGCAATTCTGAGCATTTGGCTCATTGCTAAGATTCTAACAATTTGGCATAAAAATGTAAACTTTGTGTGAAATCATCACAAAAAAAAAAAAAAAAAAAGCTTACATTTTTGCCGGGCCAGACTTGATAGGATCTTTTTCGTTCAGGACTCTGAGAAGACATGACGGCGTTAACGTTGAGAAGAGAAACTAAAAGATGTTCTTCAATATTTCCAATCTCAAAATCCGCGGCCAAACTCCTACAGCTTCATCTGCAATGTTCCCCTTCCCGCGTTCTCGATCGATCTCACAGCCAATCGGATGAAACCGGCGATTTCCAAAACCGTTCCCTCCTCCGATCCTCACCTTTTCTTCTTCTTCTGATTATGGTTTCTGTTTGAGAGATGTGTTTCTCTCTCTCTCTCTCCACAAATTTTGTCCTCCGCCATTGGAAGTTCCTCAACACCAACATTATTCTCTGGAACATCCTTAACTTAGCTTTCTCTCCTCCATTAAGACACTGGCACAGCCACGTGTCATGACTCACGATTCTATAAACGGTATCTATTCCGGTTTATCGACAAATTTAAGAATTTAATTCAAAACCGGATTTTACCGAATCAATTCTATACGAATCGGATTTATCCAATACGAACCGGATCAATCCAATCCGTTCGTTGAGAAGATGCAGAGAGTTAAAAAAGCTTATCCAGAAGAAAACTAATAAACTTGAAATGAAGAGAGTCTGAAGACGACGAAGACGAGTCTGAAAAAAAAAAAGAGTCTGAAGACGAGCTCTTCCATTAGACGGAGATGGCTCTTCTCTGCTTCAATTCACTCCCTTCTCTCTCTTCTTCTTCTTCTTCTTCTTCGCCGCGCCTTCTTCAACCTTCGTCTTTCGCTTCACAAGGTAGTGCCTTTTCACTCGTTTCTAGTCTTTGACATTTCCGCTTTAGCTTCGTTTTGCCGACCATTAGAGACCCATGAAGCCGAATTCGAGATCCTGGACTAATTCAATTTTGGGTTATCGAAAAATTGAGAAATTTTTTTTAGGGCTGTGATGTTTTAGACTGAAGAGATCGAACTAGGCTTTGGTTGAGGCATTTCATCGAACGCTTGGTTTACTTGTAATGCCCTAATCTTTTGTGTTTCTTCATTGTATAATTGTCAGTTTTGAGCCTTAAACCCAGCGGTGTCGAGTCCAAGAACAGAGTCTCTCTCAGTTCTTACAGCTTGAGCAGTAGCCATGGAAGAGCTGCAGCAATTGTGGTGAAGGCGTCTGCTTCTGGCGTTGACGGTGCTGAGCCCGAGAGCAATGAGGAACCAAAGACTGTTGTTGCTTCTGTTCCAGTGGATAAACTACCATTGGAATCAAAAGAAGCTAAAGCGAAGCTGCTCTTGGAACTGAGGCTGAAGATGAAGCTGGCCAAGAAGATTAGGCTACGTAGAAAACGTCTGGTTCGTAAGCGTAGGATGAGGAAGAAGGGTCGATGGCCACCTTCGAAGATGAAGAAAAACAAGAATGTCTAAGTGCCTCAACTGTTTGCTGCTTTTCTTCTTTGTTTTCTTGTAATGTTCTTTTTGGCCGTTCAAGGACCATTGATGTACTTCAAATGCAACTATTGTTTTTGGATTTAACTTCGAGATGAGTTCTTTAAAAACGCCATTCGTATACAAAAGAGTGACCAGTCTATCAATAGGACCAAAATGTTTGAAACTTGCATTCAATTTGAACCATTTGGCTACTAAGGAAGAACATGTGAGCGGAAGATGAGAGGATAGGTGCAACAGAACCCGGTGCTCCAACACTGCAACACGATATGTTTGAAAGGTTGATTAACTAACTGATTCTATCTAAATACTTTGGCATGAAAAGAGACTTAATTAGGCATATGGCTTACCACGGAAAGGAGTGGACCTTGCTTGAACTTGTCATGGAATGAAAAGGAGAGAGCTTTCGGGTTTTCTCCAGGTCCTCTGATGAAACCGCTGTAATCAGAAAAGCATGAAGATTTGTTTCATCGATTTAGATAGACAATGCAAACATATATAAAAGGAGGGCAAGACAGATGGAATGGAAAAACAGAAGGAAGTACTTACACTAGTGATGCTGATACAATTGGTGTCCTTCGAGTGTCGTAGATGGCAATCAATCCTTTGTAATTGTCATCGCCTCCTTTATACGACACAGCCAATCGTTCCCCAGATGCATCCCACGCTATATTTTTGATTCCCTCACTGGTAAATTCAGTTTAAGAAACAACAATATCAGAGAAATAAATTAGAGAAAAAGGCCTTTCCGGGTTTATTCAACAACAACCAAATAATTTACCAGCCAGTCTGGGAAGTAATCTCTGGCAATTCAACCGGTAAAAGATGGGCATCTGATAGTAAACCAAAAAGAAACAGAGGTTTAGTATGGTAACTGGCAAGTACTTCTAGTAGTATAGGCAAAAGACTGTGAAGTTTCTATATACCCAAGGATGGTGGCTTGGATGAGAAATGAACTGAGCCCAGTGTTGAAGATTTCGAAAACGAAATCAAGATAAACCGTCCTTCAGGATCCCATATTGCACCCTATCAAAGTTAGTATCAAGAAGTTTTATAGCTTAGTCCATTTAAGAAGATGAAACACAGTTGCAATTTCATACATAATAGAAGGGAAATGAATGCTTAGTAAACAGGTCTCGGTTGTATGTAAACCACCACCCTTCACCCCCACCGGGCATATGCAATGCATACAACACTAGCAACGTTGACCCATCCAACAAAACCACTTTTAGCAATACGCTACTGCATATCTTACTATCCTATGTGGGGTCATGATTGAACTTACCGTGACAGATCCAGATCCAGTTGACAAAGACCAGGGCTCAGATGTCCATGTGTTTGTTTCCCAAAGGCAAAACGTCCCATCACTGTGACAAAAAAAAAAAAACATTTGATTAGCAAACACATCAAACGGGAAGCTACTTTCAACATCTCTAAATAGAAAGAGAGTTGATGTATTACAATCTTGCTGCAAAGAAATAGTCTCCTGTAGGTGACCATTTGAGCATTGATATGCCGCCTAGTCCCCGTCGAATAGGTGTCCCCGCTCCTGGAAGGTGTATAGAGGTCACTTTCAGAAACAAGGAACTCAATCTACTTGAGCAAGATGCAGTTTCTCATATCTCAACTCAAGAAACAGAATGTTAGATAAGAGACAGAAAACAAGTTCTGTCCTCAACTGTTTGGACTTGATTTACTGATACATCGCAAGAAGGATAAATGTTCAAAATTTTGCATGCTAATGTGCACTAAGAAAGAGTTCTAAATTGCCCTTCTATTACCTTGAGAAACATCCCATATGGTGAAAGATGAGCTGTCATATGAGGCTGATGCTAAATATGTGAAAATAGGTCAAGGAATAACAGGATGGACAAAGTTAGGGACTCATGTGATGCAAAGACTAGAAAAAATCCAAGAAAATCCAACAAATTCCTACCTGAGATTCAGTTTGATAAACAACTATGGTAAATGAAATGATCTTGAAAACATGTGAAGTTAACTAACAACACCAAAATGAAGTAAAGCGAAACAGTTGTAGCAGCAAACTTTTTAAGGATATCTTCCACAGGGGCTCCATGAGAGAGCACTAATTTGCTCATCATTATGACCCCGAAGAGAGTCCACCAAAATCCAGCGAGTTCCAGATCCTCGAGATAGACTTCCCCTCAACGCAGAACCACCGGATCTAACCAATGCCATATTACCTGGATAGGAAGCAGCCCATATGCATATTCCTCCCCTGTTTCAATGGAACAGATGTCACAGTAAAATCAAACTTGGTTATCTATGAAACTAGCTATTCTAGAAAGTAGACAGTATCAGAAGGTCAAAAATACACACCGACAGGCCACGGATAGCGATTTTCCACCATTTGGTCTCCACTCAAGGGCTTTAACACTTCTCTGGGAATCACTTGTCAAAATGCAAGGTTCTTTCTCATCTGTTCAAAAGAAGAATATGAAACTGTATGTACACTCCGGCACATGTGCACTAGGAATCTGGAATTGAATTTTAAAAAACAGACCTTTGTCCTCATAATCACGAATTGTAACTTGATTTGCACCGGATATAAAGGCAAGAATATGCTTCCCCTGATGCCAACTCACTCCTTGAAGATCAATCTCTGAGAGAAGAGTTACCTAAACATGAAAAGGTGAGCGAGGCTGTGGCTTAATTTAACAGCTACGATAATGGCATTTTAAAACTGCAGAGAACATCCTATTAACACCTATTTTCAATTCCCCTAGATACATAAAGAAAAGTATTTGTAACTAACCATCACAAAAAGCTAAGCCTTGTTCAGTCTACCAAATAAACTAACAAACACATAGAAGTCAACCAAAATTCTTACATCGGTGGGTTGTAAAATCTGTTTAAGAGAGTCTGTAACCATGGTTTGCAGAGTAGCCACAAGTCCTTTTCTATCAACACTTTCTTCTCTATCTCCATTCTCTTGTCCTTCATTTGCCTGCAGAGGGATAGGTGTAGAGTCGAACGAAACAGGGCTAAACACCATTCCCTGTAATCAACCAAAACACCCCCAAAAAACGTTTCAAGACACACTTTAGCTATCTACTAGAATGGTATCAAGCTATATGAAATCAGGAATTGAGAAAAATAAAAAAATAAACATACGAGAAGTTTTCCATAAGTCTCTTGAGCTCGATCATCAGACAAGTTCTGACCCGTAACTGCATACCGTAAATCCAACCATTAGCTCAAATGAAGTTTCTTCTAAAGCCCTAAAATTAGACTAGAGAAGATAAACTCAGAAAGGAAGAAAGCTTAAAGTACATACTCAAGTCTCTGTTGATCTCGCAGACGGTGACGGAACCGGGTTGAGGAAAAGATGCCATTGTCCTTTCTTCCCTAGAGTGTGTTGTAGAAGCCGCAATTTCAAATTGAACTCAGTGACTTGGATGTTTTTTCGGTGTTCGAATCTAAAGCAATTACTTATCTACCCAGTTTTGGAGGATTAGACTCGCGATAAGCGGAGACTTTGAACGGAGAATTGCGACGGAGATTCGCCGGAGAAACGGAGAGAGAGAGAATTGGACTAGACTGAGAGGTTTTGATTTTTTGAAGAATTAGGGGTTTTTTTTTTTTTTTTTGAACTTGATCTTATTTCTGGACCGGGACTTAACCGGGAAAAAAATTTATAAATCAAAATTAAATCGAGGAATTGAGTTAGAGCCGGACCGGACCGGATTAGTCCATCCTTGACATTCTTGTATTATATTTTTAGGTTCAAGAAATTGTAATGGTTTTTGATTATGCTTCTTCTCGGTAATTTACGTAACACAAAATTCAAAGTTTTTGTTTCTGAGACTGTAACTTATAGAATACACAAGTGACAAGTTGCATAAATATATATCATATAATGTGTTGTATTGCCCTTTTGATTTTGTTTTCATTAGTGGTAAAGCGAGTTATATATATGTTTCCGTGTTTCGATTGTGAAACCTTACAAAAATATTTGTTTGCTATTTTTATCTACTTGCAAATGTCATATTCATATTGTTGGAATCATTTTCGTTATTTTTCGTTTCAAATATAGTTTAAAAATATATATATAATTATATTCACGCACTATAAGCCAAGAAGTCGATTCTGAACAATATGAGAGAAATATTATGCTTCTTCTCGGCAGTTCCAGCATGTATTTGTACAAATATTTTTGGCTATTCACACGACTCATATACTTCCTATTAATCAGCTAATATGTGTCTGTATGTCTTCTGTCATTCTGTGTATACATTTGGTAGGCATGGAGATCTTGACTTTTGAAATATAGATGCCACTTCGGTTCGTGTTGCCTAGAAATCAAAACTAATCAAAAATTAGATTGGACGGTTTTATTTTCTCAATAGCCAACGAATCTAAATTTCAAGAAAAACAAAAAATTGATTATATTTTAACTCTTCGGAAGAAAAAAACGTTAAAAAGATTGATACAAGTTAAATGCTTCTACATCAGTTTTTTTCAAGTTTAAGCTAATCTCTTGATTCTTTGGTATACTATATAATTATTTTGGTAAAGCCTTACTCTAGTAATAAGACACAATAATTAAACTGAAATAAATAAAACATGTAAAACTCTGGCGACACCGAAATGATATACAAGATATAGTATTAATGTGTAAGACTTAGGACATAAGCTTTTTGCATCTCACAAGACGCAAACGCGGTTTCTTGGAATCACACACCAAGTGTTCCTATTACGCGCAGACATTTATACACCCTATATAAGCATATCTTATACACGTTGATTATATTACAGAACCAAAAGATCACATTGAAAGCAAGAAGATTTTCTTAAGACAAAACGTGAGAAGCTCGGAAGAAAACATTATTATAAGACAATGCTTGATTGGATACATGGAAACTCTCGGTTACCAATCTCCCTATCTGTACGTTGCCATCTATTTATTTGCTCGATCGATGTCCTTCTCCACGTCGTGTTCTTTTCCTCATTTTCTAATGTATATATTTTTCTTTAATTTGTTATAAAGGTTGTGGAGCTTTTGGTAGATATGGATTGCCAAGGATGTGAAAGGAAGGTCCGAAGAGCCATTTCTAAACTCGATGGTAAGAACGATAAAGAAATAAGTATATATAGATTTGATTATTATCGTTATACAATCATTTTTAGTCTTAATTGTAAAACGAAGATGCAGCCAATATTGAAAAGAACCTCTTTTCTTATTAAGAATCACTTAAACAATCTTACAAGATATGTTTAATCAGATTTACACACAGTCAACACGACTTGTCACTGACTAATTCTTAATCTAACCAAAACTTGTTAAGAACCCTAAAAGCTTATTCCCTTGGCTCCTACTTTTTCTATACGGCTCAAGAAAAACCTTAAGCCTCAATACCAATATATATAGATAGCTAAACATATCACATCGGCTAACCTACTTTCCTAATTTAAGATAACCCCAAATCTTCTTTATTTGATCTGATGATATCTTGCTAAACAATAAAGGAAACTCCAATATTCTAATTATAATTCGCCACATCATTCAACATCACGTTCATTATTTCCTGCGCACAGCTTCTTCCAGTGTCTTACAGTCTAGCCTTGTTCCACCAAATGTCTTCATGCTTTCATTAATGCATATTGATATAGTTAACAGTCTAATAATCAAATCTTGTGTAGGAGTGGACACGGTAGAGATAGACGTGGATCGACAAAAAGTGATGGTCACGGGATACGTCGATCGGGAAGATGTTCTCAAGATGGTGAAACGAACAGGACGAACAGCTGAGTTCTGGCCTTTTCCTTACAATGGATATTACGGTGATTATTATACATATCCTTCTCAACATTTGGAACAATCGGATCAGAAGATATATCATCAGCCAGAGAATACGATTTCGTATAGTGGAAAGTATGATTGCTATGACAACTATTCTTCTATCAACGGTTATTATCCTCGTCCATCCCAAAAAGCTCAACCTACTATTGATGAAAATGCTCTTCATCTTTTTAGCGATGATAATGTACATGCTTGTAGTGTCATGTGATTTTGTATTATTTCTGACGTGGGAACTTGTATCATTCTTTCATTCATCTATTCATTTCGTTAATGTCACCAAATCATTATACTTTTTCTCTTAAATGTAAGCTTGTTTGATAAATTTCATCTTAAGTTTCGCTTTAAGCTATTTTGTTTCAATAATTAATATTATATTTTAGAATTTGAATGTACTAAAAAAAAAATTGAATGTACGTATTTTAGAAGGAAAAACTTAAAGTCTACATCAGAGATTAATTGGAAATGGAAAATAGATTAGAATGTTGACTTGTGAAGCTAAAACTCTCGGACCCAAAGATTAGAAGGCAAAGTGATCTTGATGAACAAATTTGTTAACTAAGAGAATATTTTAAGATATTTCAAATCGGCGCTCGTTGGTCTACGATGTAAGCTTGTTTGATACAAATCGATTTCGTTATGTTCTTTATTTTTCATTTTACTCAATTTCCATGTTTAATGTGAAATATTATAAGTGTCTTTTGTTTTTTATTTTTGTTTTTTTAAGAATCAGATTTGGGTTCTATTATTCTAATACTTATAATTTCAAAATTCTATAATATATATATAGTACAATAGTTTATTTAAGAAAAAAATGTTTTATAAATGTTTAAATGATTTTTTTAACACTAAACTTTATTCATTTCAAATGGAATACATCAACATGAAATGAATTTATATTGGAAGGGATAACATGTAAACAAGTCAATATGAACTACCATTGCTATACTGAAGTTTAATAAGGTTAATGTAAATTCATTACTTTGATTTTATACGCTAGACATGTCACATTGATCTGTTGTATGTATATTTTACCATCGATCATGATATTTGTTTAGTTGATATTGTACACAGAATATACACATTGATTGCCAAATGTTTTTTTAGAATATTCCATATTCACTTAGTTGATATTGTAGCCAGAACCTTCACACTGATTATGTTTTATCTTACTCACTCTTTTGTTGATACTTTTATTCCTTCCAATATAAATTCATTAGCCTTACTTAAATTTTAGTATAGCAATAAGTCAATACTTTATAAACTTTATGACTAATGAGTTTACATGTCAATACGAACTACCATTGCTATACCGAAATTTAAGTAAGACTAATGTGAATTCATTACTTTAATTTTATACTCTATACCTATCAAGACTTAGAACAGCAAGTTCTTGGAACCAAACGCTCGGAAGACTTTTATCTTGGGAACCAAGAGAATAATCAGAAAACTGGGTGGAGTATGGACCAGTTCGCTTTGGTGGAGGGAAGTCAGATTGTGGAGCAAAATAAAATGTTGAATCAGGTTTATTTCAGATCTTTCTCTCTCTCTCGGTTATTGTAGTTATTAGTTATAGTGAGTGTGTGATCGGGCAATACCAACCTCCTCTCGCCTCTGATGAATTCATATTTAGGTTAATTCCATAGTAATTGCTGCAGAGTGTCAAATTAAGATGTTGTTTCTTGGAATAGGAGCAACTCAATTAGATTGTGATAGGATATATTTACAGAAGTTAATATGGCATATTCATTACGGTTAATTCCATAGTAATTGCAGCAGAATGTCAAATTAAGATCACCATTTCATAACTCAACTAGATTGTGTTAGGATATATTTACAAAAGTTAATATCACCTTTTTGGCATATTCATTACTTTTAATCTGTATCTTAATATATATATATATATATATATATATATATATATATATATTTTTTATCAAGGTTGTATACATGCTCTCCAGAGGACACCACAATGCTTCTCCAAACCCTCCAAACCCTAAGACACAGCTTGCAATTGCTCCTAACCCACACCTTCCAGTCCATCAGCTGGCATACCCATCTTCAAACAGTGCCTGGCCCCAGAAAAAGCACCAAGCTCCTCCAGTTCAGACGCCTCAGGCAGGTCCACGTCAGACACTAAACCAAGCAGATGGATTGTCCCAAGTCGTGCCTCTGCAGCGTGATGAAGCAGCTACATATTCTAGTCTACTGCAGCCAATGGACCCCCAGAAGAAGCACCAAGCTCCTCCAGTTTAGACGCCCCAGACATGTCCACGTCAGACCCTAAACCAAGTAGATGGATTGTCCCAAGTCGTGCCTCTGCAGCGTGATGAAGCAGCTACATATTCTAGTCTACTGCAGCCAATGCACCAAGCGCAGACAAGTCCGCATCAAAATAAGAATCAACGAGCTGGATTGTCCCCGAACCTGCCTTAGCAGCCTGGTAAAGCAGGTGTAGACTCTCGTCTGTTGCTGCACCAACAACAGCTTGGTGGAGCTGCTTGGTACGGTCAGGTTCTCCCTCAAACAGCTCAATCATCCCAATTCGTGCATGGTTTCACCAACCAAGTTGTAGACACTCAATGCTATCTACTTCCAACAGAACTTTGTATAGACGATTTTTGGATCTTGCTGTAGTGAAAAGTAGCTTCCCAGACTTGTCATAAAGCATTAATTTGTCTTCTATCATTCGTATCTCGCACCCTGCCTCAGTAGCTTGGCCTAGACTCACAATATTACTCTTCAAATCGGGTATATAGTAGACATTGGGCAGTACTTTCTTCTCACCATTCTCAAATAGGAATCGTATGGAACATTTTCCCTTGATATCCACACGAGAGTCATCTCCAAATCTAACTTTACCCATCACTTCCTCACACAGATCATAAAAGAAACTCTTAACACCACTCATATGGTTGCTTGCACCATTATCTAAATACCATATGTTAGTGTTGTTGACATTGGTCTCAAATACGCTTGGTTTTACTTTGTCTTCTTGAAGAAAGACTACTTCATTCATCATCAACTCATCAGCTATGTGAGTCTCCTCATCCTTTTTCTCCACTACTTCTTGCAGTTTGAGTAGTCTATCGGGCAGTCCGATGCATAGTGTCCTTGTTTGTCGCATCTGAAACAAGTGATATGCTACAGGTCTTGTTCCTTATCTTTGTCCTTTTGTTGGAAACTAAACCTGCCGCGTCCTCCTCTGCCCCTGGAAGAACGACCTCCTCGTCCCCTTCCTCTGTAGCCTCCAAAAGGATTTGAGTTAACAAACATAAACTTGCCTTGATCATCATCCTGTTCTGACACTTCTTCACCAATTCTTTCTTCGTAAGCCTTAAGTCGACCGACAATTTTTTCGAAACTGGTTTTATTCAAGTCAAGTACCTGCTCGAGGGAAGCTACAATGTGAATAAACTTCCTTCGAAGGAGACTTGACAAGAACTTCTTGACAATCATTGGTTCGGCCAACTCGTTTCCCAAAGCAGCTGATTTTGTTGAAATCGCAGACAGTCTTTCAACAAATTCATCAATCCTTTTCTATCTCCTTCATCTTTAAGCGGTCGAACTCAGCCAGTAAAGTTTGCAGTCTTGCTTCCTTAACCATGTCCGCTCCAATATGCCTTGATCTGATAGTTTCCCATATCTCCTTTGCATTCTCTAGAGTTCCAACTTGGAGATTAAGAGCTTCAGGAATAGACTGTATGATAAGAGCGATTGCCAAATCATTCTTTGTCTCATCAACGCTTCCTTTTTCTATTACATCCCATGATTTTTGAACCGTAAACTGGATTCTCATCTTCATAGACCATACAATATAGTTGCTTGAATTCAACATTGGGCACTTAATAGAAGAAGAACCTCCGTCTGTCGATGGTGACGATTTTGGAACCTGAGATAAACTTTTCTTGTCCTCTTGACTTAACGTCAAGCTTTTATCTTCTCCTCCTTCTTCCATCAAAGCTTATACGTCTTCTCCTGTCATTGATGAAGCTCTGATACCACGTGTAGAAACGAAGTATAGAACACAAGTGCTTTAATAAGAATATCTCTCTTATTAATCTTAAGGAAAATACTCAAAACCTTAAGCTTAAAAACACATAAATTGTGCCACAAAGCTAGCACCTCCTTATAAAGAGAACACAAAACCAAAACCCAATTGGATAACTCCCAAATATATATTTTAGATTCTCCTAAATATTATTGACCTTATCCTTATGTATATTTAGATTTATCCTAAATATACATAGTCTTATCTCCTAGTTACTCCAAGCTTACAACAACAATTGTAACTAACTGGAATTTTATCGAGATTTAACAAATTTACCTAAAATAACCATAATTAACCGAGTATAACCTTTCTTTTTGTATATTTAAAGTTTATTTTAAAGTTTTTTTCATAATTATTACAAATTTACTTGTATTGAATTTTTATTTTTAGCATACCAAATATATATGTTTTTACGATTTTGTTCGTTACTTGATAAGTTAAATTATATGGATTTGGTTATTTTGATTTAAGAATTTTATACACCGTAAATTGAATTATTCCTATCAAATATACATATATTAATTTAATAAGTTACATAAGGTTGCTTCGTTTGTGCTAGTTTAGGTCTGGTTCAATATTTAACACAACGAACAACATCAACGACACAAGAATTAGTTTTGCCGTTTACCTTTGTCGGCGACACTCTCGACGGATCTACTCGGCGGTTTGACGAGGCAGTTCAGCTCACGGTTCAATCCAGCGGTGGTTAGTTACGTAACCATGCATGACTCCACAATCAAAAACCAAAAAACAAGGCAACGAATAATAAGACAATGTCCATAAGAAATCTAGGGTTTGTTAGTGTAAGCTTGAAGTAAAGCTTGGAGACCAAGCTAATCAAAGAGAAATGGAAATTGGAGATTATATTTAGGAGATATCTAGATATAATAGGAATAAGAAGTTTTCCATTTAAGATTAGGAGAATATACTTAAGAACTTATATATATAGGGGATGCTGAGATGTAGCAGAACCTAAGAAAGATTAAGTTTGAGAGTTTGTGAGAGCTTAAAGTTTTGAGGTATTTTCTTTGAGCTAATAAAGAGAGTTATTCTTCAAACTTCTTAGTTCTTAATCTTTTCTTCTATATTTGGTATCAGAGCAAGAAGATCAGGAATCTGTGAGAAGATGACAGACGACGGGAGTTCGGATAACAAAGACAAGCAGATTGCAGTAACAGGAGACAAACCAAAAGAAGGAACATCTTCATCGTCCTCAATATCATGTCCCATGCTGAACACAACTAACTACACGGTTTGGGCCATAAAGATGAGTTTTGTGCTTAAGGTTAACAAGGTCTGGGAGGCAGTCGAAACAGAGCTGATCGATAGTGATAAGAACAACCTAGCATAGCGTTAATTCTGCAATCTATACCGAAAGCTCTTATACTACAAGTCGGAGGCTTAGGCATAGCAAAGAAAGTCTGGGAAACAATTCAGAATCGACATGTAGGAGCTGAGAGGGTCAAAGAGGCGAGATTACAGACCTTAATGGCTGAATTCGACAGACTCAAGATGAAGGAATCAGAGAAGATTGATGATTTTGCAGAAAAACTTTCTGCAATCTCCTCAAAAACAGCTTCTCTCGGAGAAACTATTGAAGAGTCAAAACTTGTTAAGAAATTCTTATCGAGTCTTCCAAGAAGGAAGTTCATACATATGGTTGCTTCTCTCGAGCAGGTGTTAAACCTCAATACCGTAAGCTTCGAGGATATTGTTGGTAGGTTAAAAGCCTATGAGGAACGTATCTCTGAGGAAGAAGATGCTCAAGAGGATCAAAACAAACTTATGTATGTTAACCAAGAGTCACAAAGTCGAGAATACAATGGAGAATACAGGGGAAGAGGACGTGGTGGAAGAACCTTCAGAGGAAGAGGACGTGGTCGCAGTACTTGGAAGGATCCGTCCCAGGTTGTCTGTTTCAGATGTGACAAGGTAGGTCATTTTGCTTCACAATGTCCAGAGCGTTTGATGAAACTAGGCATAGTGGAAGCAAAAGAAAGTGAAGTTAAAGATACAGAAGAAGCTGATCAACTTATGATGCATGAAGTTGTCTATCTAAATGAAAAATACTGCAGACCGAGTAAGTTTGAAGCCAACACAGATGAGAATAATGTTTGGTATCTCGACAACGGTGCAAGCAATCATATGACTGGAGATCAGAGATATTTTGACACACTTGATCAGTCAATAACTGGGAAGGTTAGATTTGGAGATGACTCAAGGATCGATATCAAAGGAAAAGGGACAATTGCTTTTGTTGATTCATATGGAAAGTCGAGAGTAATGTCTGAAGTATATTTCATCCCGGAGCTAAGGAGCAACATCATAAGCTTAGGACAAGCTACAGAGGCTGGTTGTGATATTCATTTAAAGGGAGAATACCTAACAATGAGAGATCAAAATGGAAACCTATTGGTTAAAACAGAGAGGTCCAAGAATCGGTTGTATAAAGTTAACATGCGATTAACAAACAGTGTTTGTTTAAATCTCTTAGCTACAAGAGAATCAAGTATGTGGCATGCTAGGATGGGACACGTTAACTATACTACATTGTCATCAATGTTTACCAATGAGCATGTGTTGGGAGGTCCAAGTAAACCACTTGACAAAGAGATTTGTGGCTCATGTTTACTTGGTAAGCAGTCTACACAACCTTTTCCGCAAGCAACTAACTTTCGATCAACAAAGAGGCTAGCACTTATACATGGAGATCTCTGCGGTCCAATAACACCAAGCACAAGCGCTGGAAATCGATACATATTTGTGCTCATCGACGATTATTCACGGTACATGTGGACCATCCTTCTAAAGGAGAAGAGTGAAGCCATGGAGAAGTTCAAGAAGTTCAAAACAATGGTGGAAAAGGAAACAGAAGAAAAGATTCAGACCTTTAGAACCGACAGAGGAGGGGAGTTTGTATCTCATGAGTTCAACTCTTTTTGCGAAGATTCTGGCATTGCTCGACACTTAACAGCTCCGTATACTCCGCAACAGAATGGAGTTGTGGAACGTCGAAACAGAACTTTGATGGAGATGACAAGAAGTGTTCTGAAACACATGAAGATGCCAAACTATCTGTGGGGTGAAGCTGTTCTACATTCGACTTATTTACTGAACCGGGTTGTGACAAGATCACTCAAGGATCAAACCCCATATGAGTGTTATCGAGGTAGAAAGCCGACGGTTGGACATGTTCGAGTCTTTGGCTGTATTGCATATGCTAAGACAGACAAAGCTCAACTAAAAAAACTGAATGATAGAACTCGTTGTCTTGTTCACTTAGGAACCGAGCCTGGTTCCAAAGCATATAGGTTGTTTGATCCTGACACCAAGAGAGTCATAGTTAGCCGTGATGTTGTGTTCGATGAAGCAAAAGGGTGGAATTGGAGTAAGAATAATTCTGGACAGGATGGAGAAGAGAGTTTTGAGTTTACAATTGATGGGGTAAGAGGTGATGATCACAGAAAGGATAAGATACACAAGTTGTCTGAACAACCTGTGGTCTTGGATGACACATTTAGTGAAGAAACTGGAGGAGATGAGCAATCAAACTCAGATGATGAACCGCCTGCAGAACTTGAAGAACTGTCTGCAATAATTCCTCAAGAAGAAGGTAAAAGAATACGAACTAAGCCAAAGTACCTCGATGATTATGTTTGCTTTCAGATCGCACAAGAAGAAGGAGAATTGGCATTGCTCTGTTTAAACAATGAACCGAGGACCTTTGGAGAAGCTAGTGAGTCCATAGAATGGAGACGAGCCTGTGAGGAAGAACTTGAGTCTATTGAAAAGTTCAAAGTCTGGGATCTTGTAGACTTACCTGTAGGATCAAAACCAATTGGCTTGAAGTGGGTCTTTAAGATTAAACGAAATTCAGATGGGAGCATAAATAAGTACAAAGCGCGACTAGTGGCTAAGGGTTATGTTCAGAAACATGGTGTGGAATTTGATGAAGTATTTGCACCAGTTGCAAGGATCGAAACAATCAGACTGCTGCTTGATCTTGCTGCTTCTTATGGTTGGGAGATACATCATTTGGATGTCAAAACAGCCTTTCTACATGGTGAGCTTGAGGAGTTAGTACATGTGAGTCAACCAGAGGGATTTGTGAAGAAAGGAAAAGAGGAGAAAGTCTATAGACTCAACAAGGCCTTGTACGGCTTAAAGCAAGCTCCTAGAGCTTGGAACAACAAGCTGAATCGAATTCTCATGGAGTTTGGTTTTGTTCGTTGCTCAAAGGAACCCTCAGTATATAGAAAGAGTTCTGATCATGATCTTTTGATAGTAGGAGTGTATGTTGACGACTTGTTTGTCACGGGAACAAGTCTAGAGATCATAATGAGGTTTAAGGAGGAGATGTCATCGATGTTTGACATGAGTGATCTCGGGAAATTGTCATACTATCTTGGAATTCAGGTAAAGCAACATCAAGGAGGAATAACGCTTGATCAAACGGGTTATGCATTGAAGATTTTAGAGGAAGCTGGCTTACGAAACTGCAACTTGGTTCACACACCAATGGAAGCAGAGTTGAAGCTATCAAAGGCAGAGAAAGAGGAAGAAATTGATGCGACTGTTTATCGCAAGCGAGTAGGTTGTCTTCGATACTTACTTCACACTTGACCGGATCTCTCATACTGTGTGGGAATTTTGTCGAGATATATGCAGAGTCCAAGAGTTTCACATGGTGCAGCCTTGAAACAATGTTTGCGGTACCTAAAGGGAACTGTAAGCTTGGGACTGTCTTATGAAAGATCAAGGTTGCCTAAACTTGTTGGTTACAGTGACTCTAGTCACAGTGGTGATCCAGCTGATGGTAGAAGTACTTATGGACATATCTTCTATTTGGGAACAGTCCGATCACATGGTGCTCAAGGAAGCAAGATGTCGTGGCTTTATCATCTTGTGAAGCTGAGTATATGGCAGGGACGGAAGCTGCTAAACAAGCAATTTGGTTGCAGGATTTGTTGGCAGAAATCACTGGGAATTTGGTTGAGAAGATTGTTATTCGAATCGATAATGAATCAGCAATTGCATTAACAAAGAACCCAGTATTTCATGGACGTAGTAAGCATATTGCTCGGCGATACCACTTCATAAGAGAATGTGTCGAAAATGGGCAGGTAGAAGTAGAGCACATTGAAGGTATCAGACAGAAGGCGGACATTCTCACAAAGGCGTTAGGAAGAATCAAGTTCAAGCAAATGAGAGAGCTTATGGGAGTTAGAGACTTGGCAGCATTGGAGTTCAAGCTTAAGGAGGAGTATGTTGGTGTAAGCTTGAAGTAAAGCTTGGAGACCAAGCTAATCAAAGAGAAATGGAAATTGGAGATTATATTTAGGAGATATCTAGATATAATAGGAATAAGAAATTTTCCATTTAAGATTAGGAGAATATACTTAAGAACTTATATATATAGGGGATGCTGAGATGTAGCAGAACCTAAGAAAGATTAAGTTTGAGAGTTTGTGAGAGCTTAAAGTTTTGAGGTATTTTCTTTGAGCTAATAAAGAGAGTTATTCTTCAAACTTCTTAGTTCTTAATCTTTTCTTCTATAGGGTTTCCTTAATTCTAGTCTAGACGAAGGCTACCGCTGCTCCGATGACAGCGGGTGGCTTACCAACAATGGTGGCCAACGGTGGTGAGCAACAGATCTCCCGTGACTTCTTTCTCTCCTTCTTAACAATTCTCGGCTCCGTTCAAATGTAGCGATTCACAAGGAGGGCAGCAACAATGGTGGCAGAGCCGGACTCACATGGAAGTCAAACATTTCAATGGGTACTCACATAGTCCACATGGAGTGTAGTAGGACCGTAGGAGCAGCCATTAAAGCGCTACACATATGTATACAATCATCATCACCTGAAACTCTGCTATAGTTCGAGAATTAGACAATTTGGCTTTAAATATATGAAATTCCTTATGATAGTCTGATAGATTTCCACTAAAGCATATGTCTACACTATTGTGCCCTATGCAATGTGGCTCTGTTTCGGAGAAACTCAAATGTGAGCAGCATCTGTAATTTCCATAGTCTATACTTCACATTAGCCATACTTAAAATCCAGTATAGAAATGGTTAGTTGAGACAATACTTGTGAAACCTGTATTGACTTGTTTTGATTAACTTGTTGACAAGTGTTGTTGGATCCATCTTAATACTTGAATTCTTAAAATGCATCATTTGGAAGTTCCCATGTTTCCACATTTAGTCTTTAGCCTAAAGGTATATTGTTGGTCGTAAACTTACCTATTCAGATTATCTATTTGTCCAAGGAGGACAAAGGATTCATACTTTTGTGGAATAGGATTTTATAGTGAGACTGAGTTGTTGTAATCTGCATTTTCAAGTTTTCACTGTTTGGAACTTCTGGATTGATTACTTGTCGTACTAACTATAAGGTCCTGCTATCTGAAACATATGCAGAACCTATATATGTTGCTTAAGAAGGTTTCTTGGTTAAAATGACATAACTCAAAAACATATGAGAAACAGAGGTGAGCTGGTAGAGCTAGATTTCATGTTTTTCCAAGTGTTTGCAGAGCTCAGAACACGCTTCACCAGTAAAGTGTAGGCTAAAAATATCAAATCAACAGATGATTTCAAAAGATAAAAGTAGAGATCAACTTGTAGAAGATGTGAACACACTAATTCTTGTTTATCTACCTTGTTTTTTGTTTACTTCTGCAATAGAACCAAAGGGAACAACTTACTCAATACCTCCTGCGTGTACGGTTGTTTATATCATACTCACGGATTAATAATACTCAGTTAGAAGTAAACCTAACACAGAATAATATTCATTTATGTGTCGTCCTCGTAATTAAAAGTTCAAAGACCGACCCACATGTGACGATAGATAAGTGTCTAAATCTGATTGAGAGACAAAGTAGATGATAGTATCCCTAATAAACCCATCTCAGGTGCAACCACCAACAACCATTTCTATATTTGTCGCCTTCACATTAGTCTTCGTTCTGAGTTCTGACTACTGTGTATATAAATTATATAATCGATTTGGTCAATCTATGGTCCCTCCTTATATTAATTGCCCGGTTAGTCTTCTTCCACCCACCGTCCACACAACATGTTACCAATATTTACAAAAATTGAGTTTAAGTGAATAGATCCAACAAAAACTGAACAAAGGTGTGAAGTGCATCCAACAAATCTAGCGTCAACCTTTTGATTAAAACGTTACGGAATATCTTAAGCAAAGTGTTTTTGTTTTTTTTTTAAAGAGTTTACGTTACGTTTTGTTAATAATGGGCAAGTTTAATCTCTAAACGGGAGATTGGTGGTGTGTCGTGTAATTCAGGAATCAAAGAATCAACGCAAAATGACGATTAACAGTCAAACTAAGAACACAACGACTGATGATGAATTGATGATCAATGCTTCCTATTTTGTAGCATTGACATTGACTCACTTTATAACTGACCCTGACCCTAAGAAGGTGTTTGAAAAAAATAAAAATTGAAACTTGGAATAAACTTCAAATTGTTTTACGACTTTTCTCATATTATAAATTAATACATATATTACTAGTCTTTAAACTTTAGTATGTGTTTTCTGATCACCAAACCCATTAGGAGAGTTTATTATAACTTTTTTTTTTTTTTACGATGTAATCTTTTTGACTTGGGGGTGGTTGTTGTCGCATTATCGTTTACTTTGACATGCTCTCCTTCCTTGCAGTAGTTGTTGAAAGCTAATCTTCTCTTTTAGTGCTAAATTATTTGTTGTTGTTAAACACTACGCTTAATTCTGTTCATGTTAAGATTTGGTAAGAGAAAAAGGAAAAATAAAAAATACTCATATGGATTTGTATCAAGTAATGGAAACATTATTGTAGTGGGGATAAACGTAAATGATTGTCTTATGTGTGATTGTTTGCCAAAAAAAAAAAAAAATGTGTGATATTGACAACATGTATGTTCATGGGACCATCAAAGATATTCCCCCTAAAGCTTCTTCTGATGAGATGAAAAAAATCTAATCTTACATTCTTACCTTTACGGCCTTATATTATCATCAGTGATTAATCATAAACCAAAACTAATCACTGAGGCTGATTGAAACGATATATGATTAATGACGAAATTAATGAAGATTAAAAAAAAAAAAGTTTTTTTGATTAACCATATGATTCCTCCAAAAGTATGAACAAAGAGAATCCCATAGCCACAAAAGCTAAAGGATGAAAAAACAAAGATCATTCATAGAGAAATACAAAGATAACAAAAAAAAAAAAGGATCTAATTAAGTAAAAAGGATTACATCTACAAAAAAAAAAACAGTAATTAAAAATTACATAACTGTCCACGATTCAAGAGTTGGGAAGCTCGGGTAACTATCTAATTCCACGGCGGACCCACCACTGACGTTCCCCGGCGGCGTCGTCGTCGTCGCGGCACTTGACTGAGGATGAAACGAGCCGATCTGAGCTGATACAGAACCCAAATCTGTAACGATGTTCTCTTGGTGATGGTTAGACAAAAACGACGACGTATCAAGTGTCGGAACAGCTGAAGAAGACCGATCGAAGCTCCCGCACGACGGTGGCAGTCTACTAGAGAGCCTATGCGGCTCCGGCTTCACAAGAGGAGCGAAAATGCCGTTAGGAGAACCACCGATGAACTTAGCTCCGGTGACTTGCTGAACCATCTGCCGGAAATTAGCCGCGTCCGCCGTTATAAAAGTGGTCTGAGATTTCTTCGACGAAACTCGAGATCGGCGTTTCGTCTGTTTACCACCGGAAACACCAGGACCACGTTTCCGTTTCCCTCCACCACCACCACCGGCGCCGGCGAGTTCCGGATCTGAGCCGAAAGAGACGTTAGAGAGAGTCTGAGGAGGAGAAAGATCGGAGACAACAACGGCAGTTGGAGAAGAATCGAAGAAAGAAGAAGGAGAAAGAGGTGAGTCGGTTGAAGTGGAGATGGATCTGTGAAGAGCTTTAGCGATTATATCACTATCGTGAGAGAAGGAATCAGAGATTAGCCATGAATCTATGTTGAAGCTTTGACGGAATGACCACGGTTCAACGCTCGCTAATCCCTCCGACGACGCCATGACTCACCGGAATATTTCGTAATCGGAGGTTTAAAAAAAAAAAAAAAAAAAGAGCTCTCTCTGTTTTTTTTAATAATTAATTAATATTTGAGAGATGAAGATGATGAGATAGTGAAAATTAAAAATGCGATGATGAAATTGGAAGGAGAGATAAATACTTATATAAATAGGACGGCGTAGAGAGAGAAACCGCGTAGAGAAGAGAGAGAGAGAAAGGTGAATAAGACACGCGTCAGCAGTATTGTACGGAACTCTGACTCAGCATCTCTCTCTCTCTCTCTGTTCGTCTTACTAAGCCCAGTAAGTACTTACTTAATTAAGGATTATGGCGTTCGCTAATCTCTTCGGAAGAAGATAAACAATTCAAACTTTGAAGAAGCAAAATCAAAATTAACGTAAGGGAAAAGCTATAGAGGGTTACATAAAATGATAAATGCAAGTAAAATATCTGAATATATGTATAACCTATATATTCAACAATATTTAGATAACACTACTAGTATTTTGTTGGGTCAACAAATTTTAGTCACACTATACTATTATAACTTTTAAGTGGTTCCTTTTTTTTATTTTCTTTGTGTTGATTTTTGTCAAGCTTTCAAATTTTATGGCCAGTGAGAGAGAGAAGCATCGTATTTAATTTTTGTTTCCTTTTATATATTCTAGTGGGACAAATTATGGCTAGTGATTTGTTTTCTGTCTAAATCCATATACCACCACCAACCTACAAACAATAAAACAGAACATATATACACAAATATCGTAAATTGCAAGGGAATCGTTCATTAAAAGAGAAAGAATATAAGCTGATCATAAATCCTCCAACCATGGTTGACCAGTTCTACAACTTTTTTAATACTACTATAATTTCAGTCATTTTCTTGTGGATATCCATACATATCAATATATTGTTTGACCTATTTAATTTTCTTTATTTTCAATTAGGTGGACTAGTGACAATTTTGTGAAGCCAGTGAGTGGCAAGTGTTATTTAATATTTTATTTTGTTGAAATATACATTATAGCTGATGATGTTTTATTTTTATCAAATGAAAGTTTTTAGACAGTTTAACTTTTATCACTAGTCTAATTCTTTGAACCGGATTATTTATTTTGGATCAGAGGCACCATGTGAATGTTTTATTAGCTTCTAGATCCTTAGTAATGAAAATAAGCTATAAGTTTCTTGAAAATAAGATATATGTGTCCCTTTGTCAACTTGTAAAATCTAGAACATACAGGTCGATTAACTCCAGTTAGTAGTTTGTAACTCAAAGTCTAAAAACTAACAAGTGTTTAAAAAAGCGACAGATATAGTTTCACCATTATATGATGAAGCTGTAACGTGGGGAATGATCGGAAGTGAGTATGAATGAGGCTTTTTGCATGAAACATGCATGCATGAACTGGATCTGAAATACTAATGATTATCTTATCTCTACCACGTCATCAATCTCCTCCTCCTGTAAAAACGCGTTTTTTCACGTATCCCGATGTCTCTTTCTCCTGAGAGCATGGCCAGTGGTGTTTTATTGGGATACTCAGACTATTTTTAAGCCAAAAAAAAAAGAAAAATTAAAAGAATTGGCCCACAAATTAGTAGAACCGTTACTGTGCAGAGTATCGGAAAAACGCTGGAAGCAACGCTATGTGGCAGCTTCTGGTTGGATGTCTTTTAAAAGATAAAAAACCAATTTTTTTTTTCATTTTCTTTTCCTCTTTTCCCGAACTCTCTCTCCTTCCTCCCTCGACGAACCGATGAATCTCTTCTGATTCTTCAGTTTTCATAGATTTCCTTGAATCGATTGGTTTTTACGGTAGACTTGCTCTAAGAGACCCTAAAACCCTCTGTTGTGTTGGCTTGTGACTTGCTCTTAGACAATCTCGATTCTCTCTCTCTATATTCGTCGAAGGCAGACGACGACAAATTTCTCCGACAAGTCTCTGTTACTCATCAATCTCTTGGTTAGTAAGCTGAATTGGATTTAGCATCTATCGCCTTCCATTTGTTTTTTTTCCATACTTTATTGACACAATCGCTTTGAATTCACATTTCTTCTTGGTGGTAGATAATAAAGCTATAATCCACATGTGGAATCGAAATGTGTAATAGTATAATCTGCTGTTGTTAGTTGTTTCTCTCGCGTAATAAAAATTTCAGTGATTGATTATTGCTTGTGGGAATGAGAATATCTTTGTTGTGTATTCTCTCGGTACACTATCCTTAAACCCTTTGGCTTATGCAATTGCATGATCTATGTGTGGAATTGAGATGATAGATCAGTGTTGTTTTTTCCTCAGATGATTGCTGGGCCAAAATTGCTCGTGACATATATCAAGGTATTAAACCCATCTTTTTGTTTCCTTGTTTCACTTCTTGTTCTGCAGTTTTGCTAGTTTTGATCTAATATTTGCTTTCAGTTTTTGTTTGAACAAGGTAATTCATTGAAACTGTGAATCTTGTTTGATTTAGATTAGGTGAAAATATTGAATGCTTGGTAGTTGTGAATGAATGAATCAGTGCTGAAGATTATAGGTGTGATAAGCTTTCTTCAACTGATATTTGTGTTGGTTCCTTTGGTTTTGTTTCATAAGTCTGTGCAAAGTTTTGTTCTCCCTCTGTGTGATTTATAGGCTGATTCTCTGTTCTACTGTTTTGTTCTTTGATCAAAGCTTGAATCGGTTTGTGTTATGTTCTGTTCTTTATCAATGTTATGCTTTGTTCTTTGATTCGTTTATGTTCTGTTATGTTCTTTGATCAAAGCTTGAATTGGTTTGTGTTATGTTCTGTTCTTTATCAATGTTATGCTTTGTTCTTTGATCCGTTTATGATCTGTTATGTTCTTTGATGAAAGCGTGAATCGGTTTGTGCTATGTTCTGTTCTGTATCAATGTTATGCTTTGTTCTTTGATCCGTTTATGTTCTTTGATGAAAGCTTGGATCGGTTTGTGTTATGTTCTGTTTCAATTTTCTACGCTTTTTCATCAATTTGATTTGTTCTACTGTTTTTTTTGAGGTTTAATGGTTGAGCTGTGAAAGAAGCTGGAGGGAAGACTAGTGAGCCTGAGATTTTCCCTGCATCAACTGATTCTCGATATGTATGTCTCAATCCTCAAGGCTTACACATCATATGTTTTATATGGCATTGTTTAGGATTTGAATGTCTGAGTTTTTTTTTTTATGATTACTGCAAGTATTGAGAGAATGAGCACATAATTTTTTTCAACTTGCAAAGCAGTTTCTGTTTTATGATTGAGAAACTTATGAAGGTTTTTCTAGTGGAAGATGATTTTGGTTTAAGTTCTTATTAGGTTGCTTAAATTAATTTAATATTAATTATATGATTAATTTATTTTTGATTAACTCATATGGATTACTCCATTGGCCATGGTCTCACTTCCCTTACACATTACACTGTCCCCACCGACCCATTCTTCCTTTTTCTCCTCCTTTTCAAAATATCAAAATCTAATTCATTTGAATTGCACATGTCTTTGTTCTTTTTTTTAAAGAATTTTTATATATAAAGAATTTATATATATATATATTTATAATCCACCAAATAGTCTATACTTTTTTTTTCTTTTATATTTCCAATTATCTTTACTGACTTTATTATATATATATATATGTGATTCTACATATATGTAGGTCTATAGTCTCCGAACTACAATAGACGGATTGGGTTTTGCTAAGTGTTGAGTTCACTAAAATAGAAGCCACTAACGAATAATTTAATTGCAACTTTCTTTATTTTCGTGATGCAACTTAATTATATAATCTGGTTGTTTTCATCGATGCATATTGTTTGAACAAAATTAATCGATTCGTTTAGAGACTATGGAAACAGGAAATAAATGTTGAATAATTGCTTTTATTGATCAAAATATCGAGCTCAAATACAAGAGTTTAAGGTACAACAAGTCAATTTAGGAACTGTAGCAATGTTTTGGAATTGAATCGTGTGGCTGTGTTTTTAGTCTCTTGTTTCGCTCTCGATTTCATGTCGTATTGTGTTAATATCGCTCCCTTTTTCATAGAGAAGTGTCTTTACCCTAATCCTCGTGGGATTTGGATTTGAGTAACCACCTCTACATAAGATAAGGTCGTTTCGAATATTCTCCTGAAGAAATAAACTCGAATATTCTCTTAATATACTAGTAGCCATATCCCGTTGCGACCAGTTTTAACTCAATATTTATTATTACGGTCAATATTGACTCAATATTCTAGAGAATGCATAATTCTTCATTATTTATAAAATATGTTATAATTATAATAGAATTTATCTATTATAGTTTACATGATCAAAATTATGCCCAACATATATAGTTTAGCATCAATATAAAAAGCATATCAGCATACCGTATTATTACATAGTAGTATTTATTTATGTCAAATTAGAAAAAGCATTTGTCCTGATATTCAATAATATTGTCTTTTTAACTTGTCTTGTGCGTCTTTCAACGCATGTTCCCAGTGTTATCAAGCGCGGAATCTTGGTCTTGCGATGTCAGAAAGCAAATATTAGTATATCACTAGTAGTACATTTACTTATTTGTTTACGGACATCAATATCTAACTCACTTTTATTCCACGTAAAAACGTAGTTAATTGAATCCTTAGTCTATATTTATACATCGATGAGTATATGATTTAAAAACGTATTTGTTATTAGTACTAAAATTGAATAAATTCCCTTTTTGTATAACTAATTTATAAGCAGCTTTTTGTTGTTGTTGTTGTTGTTGTCGTTGTTGTTTACTATGCGAATATTTCAATTGTAATGAATACGAGACATATGGTATCTTTGTGCGAGTACACATATGTGGCATTATCTAAAAAGGTACACAAATAATATGGTACAGTACTACTTGTAATTGACTAGGTGTTTGTCAATAATATCCACTAAATTATTGAAAGAGTCCTAATTAACTTACTTATTTCGCCCACGAAAATTAATATTTTCACGAGGGAGTAATACATACATACATATATAGTCATATATTATATAATATGTACTTGATTGATATATAGGACGAAGCTGATTGCGTGAAGAAATTAGTTAAGTTGATTGGATTGGTAGATAAAGAATCTCATAAGAATACAAATGTGTGTAATACAGTATATACACAGAGATATAAAATATGGATTGGAAACTAATAAATTCTGAACAATTACAGAGTTTGATGATATAATATAAAGCGAAGAAGATGGACCCCGTAAACAAAAAGAGATGGACCAATCTTTTACACAACTCTCTTCGTTAGACTCCGAATGGAGATAAAGGCGTAGCAGATCTAGCAGATCTAGAAGATCAAAACGGAAAAAGTGAATCTAGCGGATTTAGTGAAACAAGTGTGGATCTAGTGGATCAAACAGTTTAAAATTTATGTTTGAATGGTAAAAATGGTTCAAAGTACTGTACAAATTTAAAATAATATATTTCAATTTTAAATTAGTATTTAATTTTTCATAAGTAGATTCTAATTAATATTGTATTATATGAATATTAATTATTTTTACATACTAAATTTGAGTTTTCTTATAATTTTGTATTACATTAGTGTGTAGACATGAATCATAAATCTTATATAATTGTGTATATATATAATATATGTTGATGGTATAAACATTTATAATATTATACATATACAATTATAAACCTTAGTCAAAAGCATAAAAATATTATACATATACAATTATAACTTTTCCTCACTAAAAGTTTACAAACCTTATTTGCTATTAAATTTTTATTCATAATATTGTCTTATTAACATACTTAGATCTCTATTTTTTAAAAGAAAAACATAATTACAAACATGTTAAATCTCTATGTTATAAAATAAAAACATAATTAGAAAACATGATATATATAATAAAAAAATTTACTAGCATTTCTTTCACATAAGTAAAAAAAATTAACTACAACAACATTACTATAGATTATTATAAAAATTTAAATTTATGTTTACATATATAGAGATACTTTTAAAATATATATAAATTACAAGTTATGAGCCATGTATAAAAGTTTTTAATTCTATTGATTTCCTTATTAATTAACAACTAAAAACATCCCAACATTATGATTAATTAAAATTATAACTAATTTAGTCTAAAGCATAAAGGTATGAAACTTTTCATTTACTAAAATAAAACTAACTACATCAATGTTAAAAGTGGTTCATTCACTTGAAACACCCTCATATCTACATAAAAGTGGTTCATTCACTTTTTTTACTAAAAGACAAGAGTTTCTTATCTAAATGTGTTCCCTTCACTTTTTTATTTTATTTTTGTTTTTGTAGTTGCTGAATGGGAACACATAAGTGGAAAGACCACTTGGGCTGAAGAACTACTCATTTTCCCACTCCCCATTCAAAGCCTTAATCGTTTGATTTTAGCAGTGTTCAAGAAAGCGGTATAGGCGGCCGCCTAGGCGCTCAGCAGACGCCTAGATGACCGCTTAACCCGCTTAAAATTACATACATTTTATTTTAATATTTATTTTTGATTTTTAAATTACATATAATTAAATTATTATGTTTTATATCTATATACGTAATTATAAACATTTATATGTTGTTAATATAACTTAAATAAATGTATTTTTCTTACCGTTGTTTATAATTTTTTTATTTTTATAACATATATTTTAATATAATTATATATATAATGTTTTATGTTGTAAACGCCTAAACCGCCTAAAAACCGTCTAGGCCCCGACTAAGCGTTCTAGGCACTAGGCGGTGATATATATATAATGTTTTATGTTATAAACGTCTAAACCGCTTAAAAACTATCTAGGCCCTGACTAAGCGTTCTAGACGCTAGGCGTTGGGTCATCGCCCAGATACCGCCTACCGCTTTGTTGAACACTTAATTTTAGTGGTCAATTATTGGAGACATAAAAATTGGATGACGTCGGTATTGTTCCTTCATTCAAACATGTTTGATTAATCATTAATGTTTACTACTATCGTTATATACAAAAACAATAACTTATTTGATAAAATACCATAAAACCATACAAAAGTTTAGAAAAGATTCCACTCATTTTGTTCTTTATTTTTCGAATACATTAGTACTTGTTAACACAAAAAGGAATAGTTAATTTTTAAAGAACTGTGTGTTTTTATATGAAAAATGAAATTAGAAAATAATTTGATTTATTCCCTTTACCAAATTTCTTTTTGATATATGAAAAGTAGATATTGTTTTTGTAAAACTTCTGAAAAATAAGAGTCAGCAAACAATATATATAGTTTGGCTAGTCTTGAATTAGTTGTACAACACTAGTAATGAAAGTTCCCGATCATTGACAAATTAACAATTATGAGTTGCGAAAGACATCAATATCATTAGAATTTGAGTTTTGAGTATAAATTTATTTATTTGACCTTCCATCAATCAGGTTGATGTCATCAAGTAAGATAATAGTCCACTGTATATTAATCAGGTCTTCGTATATATAATTAGGTAGCACTATATATTCTATATGGTGAGACGATTCACGTGCGTTCAAAGAGGTCTAACACTTCAGAAGTTATACCACGGCCAGTCTTCAGATATTTGCTTGTAGTGATCTTCCTAATCTAGATTTTATTAAAATTGCAATCTAAAAAGGAGTTTTATTTTGAAAACAAATTAAAATGAGTTTCGGTTGAATTGTTACAAGTAAAACAATATTCTAAAAAGAAAGAGAGAATTTATTTTTAAAAAATTCAAAACTAAAGTAGTGTAATAATTATACTAATTAGTGTATTGGATAATAATCATACAAAATACTAGTAATAGACTTGCAAATATGTAAATATCTTTAAAAAGAAAAAGTAAAAGGAGAAAGTCTTTCGGATCAGGCAGTCATTAGAAAAATGTAGCATTGATCTATATAAAGATCAGAGGATCCTGACAAAAAAAAAAAAAAAAAAAAAACGAATCTAAAATGGGAGGAACAAAGTCAATAGACGCCAGCGATGTCGTCATCTTCTAAAACGATGTAATCATGACACTATCATGACGATTCCGCGTTATTAATATTTTTTATTATAAATTGAACAAAATCCACCACTATATATACTAGTACTATTAAATTATTAAGCCTATTAACTATTAAGGAATAAAAAATAATATTATTAGTATAATATGTGATTAAAAATAAAATAAAAAGTGAAAAAAAAAGAAAGAAGTAAAGTAAAGTAGAAAAAAATGAAGAAGAGATGGGGGCACGTGAGAATGTTGAACTTGAAGAAGCGGTCGTGTGTGTGTCAAAAAACTCAAATGCATTGCGCCCAAAGTTTCTTCCTCATTCCCATTTCCCAAGAAACTCCCCCACTCTTGTCCCCCAAGCTTCTTCATTCTCTTTAATTTTTAAAAGATTCCATTCTTCCTTCTTTGTTTTTTTTTTTTGGTTTCCCGTTAAATTTTATTTCGCTTCTCTAGACTCTAGTCTTTCTCTATTAATATAATGAAGTAAACTGTAAAAAGATGAAAAAAAAATTTCTTCATAAAAAGATGAATATTTGTGCACAAAAATAAAAGAAAAAGATATGTCACTTTGTTGGCGTCTGGATATCATACACAATAGGACCAATTGATTTGAGAATGGGCCTAATAAAACTGGACCTTATCAGGATTAGTTAACTTTAAATTGGAAAGGAGACTTGAAAACAAGCATAATCAAAAGACTTTGACACAGTCACAAACCATTGGAGAAGAAACAACAAAACATCCCCATAGCCCAAGTACTCTTCTTCATCTTCATCTTTCATCATGTCCTCCTCATCATTCAACGTCTTTGTTCAATCTTCAACTTTCTTTACAATGTTTTGTTTTGGCTTCAACAACCTTATTCGTCATCTCCATGTTTATGATATGTATTCCGAATTTCGAAAGCTTTTAGGTACGTTATTGTACACTCTTTCACATGTGGTTATTTTCTGTTAATCATCAGACCAATCTTGACAAGATTGGTTAAAGCTGTTGCAATAAATGTTGTTATGCGAAAACTAAGTAAAGTCATCTTGTTTTTGGACTAAAATGGTCTTTATCTCTCGTCAAATCTCAAGACAATGTAAATGTACAAATGGTGTGGAGAGTTTTTACATTACTTTTACAGACTTTGTTCATGATTCATATTCCAAATCAATCTCAAAAACCTTGACTTGGCAAAGATCTCCCCCTGCATCATCTGCAAATCTTATCTTCTTTTTCTTCTGAACAATGTTTTCAGTAGCTGGAGATTCTTCTTTGACCATACCCTGTGAAAGAAGGGAATGGAGAAGACTTCAGAGATTAAAAGAAGACAAAAATCTCTTGGTCGTGTTTGTGGCTGTTAAGATTGTTAAATATATTACCATGAGTTTGCAAAACCGTTTACAGTCACGCTCTATCATCGACATCCATTTCTTGCAGCCCTCTTCAGTTTTTTCTGCATTTCCAATCAATGTTCTCACCTGAAAAGAGAAAACCAACATTGAAGTTTAATAAGTCCGTATTAGTCATTGAAAACCAATTGTCAATTGCTTATAATAGACAAAAGTACCTCATCTAAGTTACAGTCAGAAATGTTGGAGGTGTTGCTTTCACCTAAAAGACACCTCTTTGTAACTTTTCTCATCGATTTCAACTCTTTTGTGAGCCTAGCCGCAACACATTGGAAATCACGCATTTGCCCTTGCGAGAAGTCAATAGCTTTCTGTGAGCATCCTTGTATAGAAGTGCACCCAGTGCTAAAAGGTTGTGCTTTTGCTGCTTGAGCAACTCGACGTGGAAACTTCTGTGTGGTTTTTTGATACTTCGTTTGCCGAGTAGTATTATTTGCTTTTTGAATGGCCTGCTTTGAGCTTGGAATGATTTCCACTCTGTCGATGTTATCCAGCCCTTGAGCCTTGAGGATCCTATGCGAGTTTTGGCTACTGAAAAAGAGTTTCCCTATGGATTCTGGATTATAGTTTGTAACATGGATGAGAATCTGAAGTGTTACAATGCAAAAAAAAAAAAAGCATACAAAAGACCTCAATTTTTTTTTCATTGACTTACTTTTACTCCTTTTCTCAGGTGAATCGGGATGCTCCATTGCCTTGCGAAGTTTTGCTTGAGAGGTAGGAGATAAAGCCTGAAAACCAAAATGTGTTTAATGAGTAACTGCATTAAGAATAGATTATGGTTTGAGATGCAGAGAACAAACCTTTCTCCCTGAGAGTAGTTTTTCTGGTTGGTGGTGTGGCTGTTGTTGCTGGATGCTCTCAGTCTCAGCAACTTTTTGAACCTCGTCAGGCTCCTTATAGAGTGGTGATAGTTTGTAGTCTCCTGCTTCATCTTGATGCTTGGAGTATAAAGATTGTTGTGATCTTTCTGGCAAATATTCTTCTTCTATTGCAATTGTGTTTTCATCAGGAACCACTTGCAAATTCTCCAATGAATTACAATAGTTGGTCAGCTGGAGAATAACAGTTGCTTCAGGGAAATCATCCTTACTAATGTCTTCAGTTTCCCACTCAATCTCGGCATTTTCTACACCAAAATTAATGATGGGGGAACCAGGGTAATCAATAGCAAGTATTTCTGGAGCTTCTATCTTCACAATCTCCAAACCAGTTACGCTCATGTCTACGTTAGGCTTTAAATAATTGTTCTCCTCATCCTCTTCAACTTCTTCTTCGCAATCCGAGCTTTCGTAGGAAGAAATGAGGCTTTGGACACAACCAATGTTCTCAGATTCTGAATCTTGTGCAACATCCAGTTCCATCTCCTCTTCAGACGCACTACTGTACAAAACAATTTGCTTATCCTCAAAAGCAAGACAGCATTGCGCTTTCCTAGTATCGTTAAACTCGTCTGATGCATCTTCAAAAGCTTCCTCCACCGGCTTTATAGTTACGGGATCTTCAATGGCTACCATTCCGGATACATTCGCCTCTGCAATGCAACATGGAACCAGCCTCATGTCCCTGGACGAATCGAGCATTATCTCTTCCACCAACACCGTATTTGTATAAGATCCTGACTCTTTGCTACAATCTAGTAAAGGATCAGCAGGATTCAACTCCATGGCTTCAGAAACTGAATAGCTATCATCCCAAGCTTCAGACTTCACATGAAAGAACACAGGCAAATCAACAACTTTTTCCACAGATGGAGAGGCAGTAGAAACACACTTTGCTTTCCGCTCCTGTATTCTCTTTCTTTTCTTGGAGAATTTCGTATCCCAACTGCTAAGAGGCTCCTCAATATCACACCCTTCATCTTGAGTCAAGTACTCTTTTTTAACTTGAACGTTTGACGCTGTCTCAACATCTCTCCTGTTCCGAATCTTCTCCAGAGTTATCATGCTAAAATCTTCAGAATCAGCTTTCTTATTCACCTCAGCACCAAACAAACCTTGTGTAATGTCAGAAATATTCTCCAAATCCCTGACTACTGTTGGAACTAACTCATCAACTTTACTGTTTTCCAGATTGTATATATCAACCAGCTGCCTAAACCTGAGCTTTGGTTTCCTTCTTCCATCCGTATTCATCACTATTTTGATCGATCCTCCTTTAATAGCCCGGATATAATGCAATTGAGAGTTCAATTGGGTTCGACTTCTTAACTCAACCATAGGAACTAACAGATGAATACACTACCTAACAACTGACTAATTAAGCTCTAAACCTCCGGTAATCAAGCTCCTGAACTGGAACAAACAAAGAAATCGTCAGTAAAGGATACTGCTAACAACAATAACCAGAGTGCATGTAATGATAATCACTACAAAACACAAAAGTGGTGCCCAAAATAATTACACAACAGTGTTTTTTTTGTTTTTTGTTTGTAACAGTTTATTCAATGTAACAACAAATCGAAACCAAAATTCAAATTCATGGGCACGCGCAAAAAAAAAAAGCCTAATTCGCCAAATCAAAATCTCGTAGCTGCATCAATTTAAAGAATGGGAAAGAACAGAGCTGGATAAAAGTATGAAACATTGAATCTAGACATATACAATCTCTCTATCAAGATGAATTAAATCTCGAGATAGCGAAATATGAACATTTTGAATTTACCTTAAACCTTAATCGACGCTTAATTAGATTTTGAGAAGGAATAAAATGAGAATTCGAATCCTGGGGTTTCAAAATTGTGGATCTAGGGTTTACCTAAGATATATATATAAAAAAAAAAAACGTAGAAGAAGACAGATGTAAGAAAATAGATGACTGATTGACTCCTTTAAGAGGAGCGGTCACTTCTCGCGGGAAATACATGGCGGGACGTTTATTCTTTTTAACTTTTTCGTAAATGGGTCATTTCGAATCTAAAGCCCAATAATCATAAATGGGCCTTCATAGGGGTATATGTGTAAATTAACTGAAGCTAAGAAAGAACTTTGAGGTTAATAATATATACGTCAAGCGGCGTATTTTAGATAAGGAGGTGGAATAAGAATAATATCAGCTTTTTGGAGAAGAAACCAAATCTCACAAAAATAATAATTCGAAACCCTAAAACTTCCATTAGACTTTGGTGAGGGAGGGACCTTTTTAATAAGCCTTGCTAATGTCCGGCATGACAAAGAAGAGAAAGCTTGAAGATGAATCTAGCGATGCGGCTGAACCGTCTCAGAAGCTGAAGCAGACGACGGAGGAGGAGGGTGAGCAGCAGCTTGTAATTAAAAAAGAAGATAATCAAGCTGAGGTCGAAGAAGTTGAATACGAGGAAGTAGAGGAAGAGCACGAAGAAGAAGTTGATGATGATGATGAGGATGATGACGACGAAGAAGACGATGGGGATAAGAATAATCAGATGGAGGTGGCGGCGACGACGTCTGGATCTGGGAATCAAAATGATGATAACGACGATGAGCCGATTCAAGATCTGTTGGAACCATTTTCGAAAGAACAGCTTTTGAGTCTTCTTAAAGAAGCGGCGGATAAGCATGTTGGTGTAGCGAATCGAATCAGGGAAGTAGCTGATGAGGATCCTGTTCATCGGAAGATCTTCGTTCACGGTCTTGGTTGGGATACCAAAACAGAGACGCTTATCGAAGCTTTTAAGCAGTACGGTGAGATTGAAGACTGCAAGGCTGTTTTCGATAAGGTCTCTGGCAAATCTAAAGGTTATGGCTTTATCCTCTACAAGTCTCGTTCAGGTGCTCGCAACGCACTTAAACAGCCTCAGAAGAAGATTGGTAGTCGTATGACGGCTTGTCAGTTGGCTTCTAAAGGACCTGTCTTTGGTGGAGCTCCTTTAGCTGCTGCTGCAGCTGTCTCAGCACCTGCTCAGCATTCGAACTCCGAGCACACGCAGAAGAAGATTTATGTTAGTAATGTTGGAGCGGAGCTTGATCCACATAAACTGCTTGCGTTTTTCTCGAAGTTTGGAGAGATTGAAGAAGGTCCGTTGGGTCTTGATAAGTTTACTGGGAGACCTAAAGGTTTCTGCCTCTTTGTTTACAAGTCTGCTGAAAGCGCCAAGAGGGCTTTGGAGGAGCCACACAAGACTTTTGAAGGCAGCGTCTTGCATTGCCAGAAAGCAATCGATGGTCCCAAACTGGGAAAGCAGCAGCAGCAGCATCACCATAACCCACACAGCCACAACAATCCTCGGTACCAAAGAAATGATAACAATGGTTACGGTACACCTGGAGGTCATGGACATCTTATGGCTAGTAACCAAGCTGCAATGGGTGGTCCAGCAGCGCAGATGCTAAACCCGGCCATTGGACAGGCCTTGACAGCAAACTTGACAGCTTTGCTGGCATCACAGGCTTATAATCCGGCTATTGGACAGGCCTTTTTGGGGTCCTTGGGGGCAGCTACAGGCGTAAACCCAGTAAATGGAGCTGGAATGCCAACTGGTTATGCTACTCAAGCTATGGCACCAGGGACAATTCCTGGGTACGGTACACCAACTGGTTTGCAAGGTGGCTATCAGACTCCGCAACCTGGTCAAGGCGGTACAGGCAGAGGGCAACATAGTGTCGGGCCATACGGTGGTCCTTACATGGGCCACTAGATGTATGATGTATCATGTATTCACTCAGGTAGAGCAATGAAATTTCCCCTCTTTGTTTGTTTTTATTGTCTTTCTTCAGTATAGATAAGTGATCTGCAACTGACGTACTAATGTCTAAAGACAAGAACTTGTTGTGTCCTGACCCCACATGGTTTTGGTTTCATCGGAGTTTTTGGGGATTTTTCAGTAGTTGTTACAGCTTCTTGCTTCTCTTATTTACTTAAACTCATTGTGCAGATATCAGAAATCAGTGTTTTAAAATTGGCCTGGTGATTCTTCTGAAGTTTATAAGGAGCTGATGCAAATGAAGTCTTTATGAAACGTTACTCTTTACTTTGGTCGCTCTTAAGGCCAGACTCATAAAACCTTTTAAGGAGTTTTTAGTTTTCGTCTACTTGTTTTTTACCCCAACTCTCTTTATGATATTCCTTAAAAAAAAACATTGTACTAGTATTTTCAGTGTTTATGTCTCTATTTTTCAGTTTTCTGAACATCCCCCTAGAACTTTCATTTGTAAAACTAAAAAAACGCAACTTACGCACGGTTCTTGCTTATCGAATTCTAGTGTTTCCAAAATAGTGTTTTTTCCATCTCTCTGTTTCATGATTTTATGGTTTTCTTTTCTGCCTGTAGTATGTATTGCATATTTTGTAATATGTTTTAAGTGATCTTGATTTGCTTTATGTATCATCCTGATTTTTTATGTTTGTTCAATCCTTTATTTCTTCTGCAGGTAGTGTGACTGCCGGTTGAACAGCCAGCTTATATAACTAACAATTTTTCTATCAAAACATAGTCTAATCTCAATTTATATGGTTTCTAAAATGACTCAAAACTTGTGGGAATTTTAAAAACCAGCAAGAGCTTTCATTGGAGTTTTTTGCTTTTCAATGTCAACTTTCAAAGTTTTTACAGTGACCTTTTCAAGTTAGCACTTTGTTTCCAAACTTTGTTTCCAAACTTTGTTGGCCACTGAATTACCAAGTTGTAGACTACTTGAAACAGTCAAACTTGGCAGGAAGTGGTGCAAGCTTCTGAAAGTCACAGCTGAGGAATGATCTGTGTGGTGGGCAATTACACAATACTTGAAAAGTGGAAGCTTTCGAATAGTGTTTCTCGACAACAGGTGAACTTGTTGGTTTCCTGCTGTTAAGTCTTTGAATCTTTGCAACCCGCTTCGGTTAATGGGTAAGTTCAAAAGTCTTTAAAGAGTATCTTCTATGGCTATCCACAATGTTCTTCCAGTTGAAGAGTGGTAAGTAATCAAAAGTGTTAAAAGTATATCCCTCAGCACGAGTCTCTTGCCTGTATATGTTCCTGCTTAATTGTCCTATCACCTCTTTGGAGTGTTAAAAGTTGGTTTTGGTCTAGAAAGTATGTGTATCTTCAGGTTCTTATCCACAAGCTTCAGGGTTAAACAGAAAGCGACATGACAAGGTGATTCATTATATTTCCTTGATATATTAGAGGCGTGGATGCATAAAGTTTGTTGGTGATCATCACTTTTGAGTTTTTTTTTTGGAGAACTGCAGTTCCAAAGATTTAGTTATGATGAGAAGAGAAGGAGAGGCTGAAGTGGAAGTGGGAAGTAAGTAGTAGAGTTCTGTGTTTTTTTTTTTTTTATCTCATGTCATAATCTCTCAATTGTTATGTCAAGTTTCTTAGAAACCCAAACTGAGATTGGAAAAGAAAAAGTATAAATAGAGGTTTCGAGTTTGCAGAATTATGGTTTAATGCACAATAACCTCTATTACCGTTTAAATCAAAAGCTATAGTGATGAGGATTCGTATTCAGAGCGTTATTAATCAGAGAATCCCGAGAACGTAAACATGTATTGTTATTTGTTTCCATTACAAAAAAGTTGGATAACCCAATCTACTCCCAAGATTGGACATTTTGGTCATACATTTATTTTAACCAAACCTTGCAACCAACGTATCGATATGCACATAGAAAGCTAATTTGATCGAAGAAGGGTCTTGGAGCACATGTAAGTGTTTATTCCCATGGAATAAACTCGATATCTACCTTCATTAAAGTAATCACTAATCACAATTATTAAACAAACAAATCTCTCTCATTCGTATTTTGATCGAAAGTTTCTAGAGACCATTTTTGGGGGAGAGGATGGGCATTGGCCACAGTATCTGAGTGTCACTTTCTCAATCAAAAGGTTTTCTCTCTCTTCTTCTTTTTCTTACATCTCCTGCGCGAAACTAAACGAGAAATTAAGAGAGAGAGAGACACACACAGACACAGAGTTTAGGTTTTGCAATATGTAAATCTCTCTCTCTGCACTTATATCATAGTTTCGTTTCTCTTTCAAGACATAAACACCCAAACTTTGCCTTGTTCTAGATCTGGTCTTTATTTATAAAGCTCCACTTTTTCTCAAAGTTTGATGCTTTTTTCTTTTTTTTTGCTGAAGTTTTTGATTTCTCCGTCTTCGAAAAAAAACTCTTATCTCGCAAAAGCGTTTTGATTCTCCTTGTGTTGAGAGATTTCCATGTCTAGTATCTGCATTTGATTGCCTTCGATGCTGCATGCAATTCCCAAGACTCTTTCAGATTGCTACAACGCTGTGAATTCGTCTTCTTCTCGGCCATTTCTTTCCGATTTGATATCTGGGTTTTCTTGTTTTCGTCTCTCTGCTGCATGTTTGGCCACTCGACCTTAGAAAAAGGTTACTTTCGCCTCCGATTTGATGAATTCTTCGTGGTCTACAACATTTCTGGGTTGTTGAGATTAGGGTTTCTGATTTTGTGGGCTCAGAATTGTGTTTTTTTTTATCTCAATCTGTCTTGTTTTTCTTTTTCTTTTTCTACTACATAACTTATGGATTCTCAAAGGGGTATTGTTGAAGAAGCTAAATCTCAGTCCTTGAATAGGCAAGGCTCTCTCTACAGCTTAACACTTGATGAAGTTCAAAACCACTTGGGGAGTTCTGGTAAAGCATTGGGAAGTATGAATCTGGATGAGTTGCTTAAGAGTGTCTGTTCTGTTGAAGCTAATCAGCCATCTTCCATGGCTTTGAATGGAGCGGCAACAGCTCAAGAGGGTCTTTCTCGGCAGGGGAGTTTGACTTTACCACGGGATCTTAGCAAAAAGACTGTTGATGAGGTCTGGAAAGACATTCAGCAGAACAAGAATGGAGGTAATGGTCATGAGAGGAGAGATAAGCAGCCTACGCTTGGTGAAATGACGCTTGAAGACTTGTTGTTGAAAGCTGGAGTTGTGACTGAGACGATCCCTGGTTCGAACCATGATGGTCCTGGTGTTCCTGTTGGCGGTGGTGGTAGTGCTGGTTCAGGTGCTGGTTTAGGGCAAAACATTACTCAAGTTGGCCCATGGGTTCAATATCATCAGCTCCCATCAATGCCACAGCCTCAAACATTTATGCCTTATCCGGTTTCAGATATGCAAGCAATGGTGTCGCAGTCTTCTTTGATGGGTGGTTTGTCAGATACACAAACTCCAGGAAGGAAGAGGGTAGCTTCAGGAGAAGTTGTAGAGAAGACTGTAGAGAGGAGGCAGAAGAGAATGATAAAGAATAGAGAGTCTGCTGCTCGTTCCCGAGCTAGGAAGCAGGTGAGGAACAACTTCTGTAATTCCCAAGTTGTTGTTGTTGTTGTTATTAGTCTTGTCAAGTCATGCTCATTTTCTTTTGCTCTTTGTGTTCCAACGTTGGATATTGATGAACAGGCTTACACTCATGAGCTAGAGATCAAAGTTTCACGGTTAGAAGAAGAAAACGAAAGACTCAGGAAGCAAAAGGTAATGCATTGGAGGGTTATCTCCGTTTTATTGATCAAGTTTGTGATCATTAATTAGTTCTGGATATTAGAGGCAATGATAGATGACAGAAGATGTAATTAAGTATAGAATATTGTACACGCATAGTAGACAATAGAGGATAGAAATGTAACCGCGGACAGTTGTAAAGATGAATAGGCTTAGACCCAATCTCTAAAAGGTTAAGTCTTTGTTGTTCCATTGCTTCTTGTAAGAGTTGTTTGGCTCATTAGGAAGAACATATTATATAAGAGACAGAGTCAGTCTTCTTTTTCTAGGAACAAAGTTGCATTTGCCGGTTTGTTTTCGCCTTGAACTTCATGTTCGCAGATTTTGTCTGTGTCTATCTGTGGCCATAGCTTATCCTTAGATTTCTGTGCAGGAGGTGGAGAGGATCCTGCCAAGTGCACCACCGCCTGATCCCAAGCGGCAGCTCCGACGAACAAGCTCAGCTCCTTTCTGATCTCAAAACTCTTTTCTTTTTGTCTTGTGTCGGTTCCCTTATAAAAAAAAAAGAGAGGAAAACAGCTTTGTTTCTTTGTACATTCCGTAGACTTTCTTGACTTGGAGCAATTCTGTTAACTTTCTTTGAAACATTGTCTCGAGTTATTTTAGTAGCAGCAGCGATCATTTTCATGAGTCTGGTTCAAATTCGGAGATTGAATAGAAGAAAACTTGAGTTTACAACATTTGAATACAAAACGTGAAGAGTTATAGACAAAGTCTGTAAATGGATCATCTTCCTACGGAAAAACTGTATAAACAAGGCTTCTTCTTGTGGCCTTGTGGCTTTGTTCACATGTGGAGACATTTATCTCAAATTCATCTCGAGAACTTGTTTGCTATATGTTCTGCAATAGCCAAGCTTGAAGTTAAACCAGGTGATTCGATGCCAAAGAGATTAACAAGACCAGGAACTCCATGAGTCTCCTCTCCCTGCGTTGAGAACAAAGAAGAAACTTAAGATAACAAACCTGAAGAAGCCATAGAAACTAATGTTTGTGTTATGTGTCTGATGCTTCTTAACAAAATATTACCTGTATAACAAAATCTGTGGGAGGCTGTTTAGGTCCAGAAAGCTTAGGACGGATGCCTGAATAACCAGGTTCCAATGATCCATCTTTGAGATCCGGATAATACTTTCTGATCTCAGGGTAGAATTTCTCCGCTCGGTGTGTCTTTACACGATAATCAAATCTGAATTTAAACAACATGAAGATCTTGAGTAAATTCAACATGGACAAGCTAGTAAGTAAGGAAAATTTCAGAAATAGATGCAAGTATTTACTTGTTGAGGAAGCTTGATTGATCGTCTGTGCATTCAATCCATTCTACATCAGGTCCAAACTTGACAAGTCCGTTCAAATCTAGAGTGACATGGACACCGAGACCTCCTTCCTCAGGTATAGGATATACAAGTTTATTGAAAGGCGGAGACTTTGTGCCTGATAGTGTAAAGTAGCATCCACGAGCATAGTGAGACGAAGGAACAAATCGATGATCCAAGCCCTGGAATCTCTTTGCCAAAGCTTGAGCACCTAATCCCGCAGAATTAACAACGAGATTAGGGATCAGCTCAAGCTGTGCTTCTCCCTCACACATTCCGGTTTCAGAAACAAACAAATGCATCTTCTTCTCTTCAACACGACCGTTCAAAACCACCGTGTTGTAGGAAAAAGTTGCGTGATTGTTCTCTGCTTCTCCCTGTAGTTAGAGTCTCAGGTTGTAGTTATCCCTGTAAACCATGAAATCAAAACTCCTTTCCTAATAAAGACACAACAACGAAGATCCTATAAAGAGCTGAGAGAAGTTTATTTCCGTACCACTAGAGATAACATGAAGGAATGTGTATCCAGAATCCCAGACTCAGGAGATAGCAATGCTTTAACACAACGAAGCTGTGGTTCCATTCTCATTGCATCAAAACCTTCCAACATCCTTAGACCCGAGACTCCATTCAGAGTTCCAAGATGCATCAATAGATCCAACTTTGGTATCTCAGAGGATCCCGTAGCAACGATAAGCTTACCAATCTTCTTATGAGGGATTTCATATTCTGAGCAGTACCTATACAACAGTTCTCTCCCTCTTACACAAAACTTGGCCTGATAGAAAAATCCAACAAAGTTCACTTATGTAACATACCAAAACTAATAAGGATTGATTCGATTCTTAAAAGAGAAAGGTTATACCTTTAGAGAGTTTGGTGGATAATAGATTCCGGCGTGGACGACCTCGCTGTTCCGGGAACTCGTGACGGTGCCAAACGATGAGGCGGCGTCGAGGATCAGCACTTCTCTGCCGCGGAGACTGAGCTCACGCGCAACCGCAAGACCCACGACTCCAGCACCGATCACGACGGCGTCAACTCTCTCTTTAGCTACCGTTTCAGCTACACCGCTTACTCCTCTTACGAATCTCCAGGTTGGTGTTGAAAGTCTCATCCATTTCCTCCTACCCAGATACGCAAGCATCTTCATTTCGATTTAGATTTGAAGTAAACCTTTAGTCTCCCAGCTCAGCTCAGCACCACATAAATAGAAATGGTATTACAGGCTTTGCAATTTTGTGTTTGGCATCCCCTCTCAAGCTGTACCATTTTTATTTGTTTGAAATTCTAAATAGAGCAGCAGAGTCAAGTTCTAATACGACGCCGTTTCAGGTCCTATGTGCTTCTTCTTCTTTGAGTTCTTCCTCTTCTTATATACTTTCTCCTTCACCCAACAGCTGGTTCCTTTTTATTTTTGTCAACTACTGCTTTTTTTTTTTCTTAAAATTGGTTTGATTCTTGTTCTTATATCAGTATCAGTTCGAAAGGATTGATTTTTTGGGCTTGATTTAGAGTAATGGGCGTGACGGAACTTGGAAATTTGGGGGAAATTAGGTTTTTCTTGAATTGTCTACAAGGTATTTGTGAAAATGTCTGATTGAATTATAAAACACCTTTCCAAATGCTGAGTGATCTGTGTGGTTCTTGAATCCAGTTTTTTGTTTCTTGTTTCTCCGTCTATTAGTTTTGACCTTACTCTCTTTGTTTATCAGCTTGTAGTTGAAGCTAATCACATTGGTTTTCTCAAGAGAAAGTTTTTTATGTAATGGATTGATTGTGAAATTGATATATGCTGAAACTTTGTGGTCTAGGTAGTAGCTACTACATATATTGGGTCAGAAGACCAACATTTCTGTTACCTGTTTCATGGGATTCGCCATCAGCGTCACATTACCTAACTGTGGAAGTAAGTTATTATTAAAGAGGAGTTTTAGAGACAAAGCACCTTTGTCTCTTGCCATTTGCTGGGAGTTTTGCTCTTTCTGTCATTGCCTTCATCCTGCACAGCCTCTGTTGGTCAGACATCAAAGGCAAGTTTCTAACTTCCCAAGCATCAATTTGTAGCTTAGAAGTTAGCATAGTTGTGTGGCTGAAAATACAATGAGTGTGATTAGAAATATTTCTTGCAATTCTCTGTATATTGTTTATGAAGGCAGAGACCATAACCAACCTGTAAAAGCAATGGTTATAGAGTAACAAGATACCTAAACCAATGGTTTTTTGTGCGTTATTGGACTTGGATGGAGTAGTGAAGTCCTTAGAACTCCAAGTATGCTTAGGCTTGTCAATTCTTGTGATATGTACTGTGTCTTAAAAGAAGATTATGTTGAACTCATGTTTCCAGTATCCAAGTTTTAGGAGGTGTCTTTTGCAATTTCCAGGAGGATGTCATGGACAACCATCAAAAGCTCGGTTGGTGGGGACAGATTCGATCCAGCATCCGGTTCTTCAAGTAATAGTAGCTCCAGAGGTCTACGGCTAATCAAGGCCATACAAGTTCTCAGAACTAAGCTTCTGGTGAAAATTCAGGAGATAAAGAAAGATCTGCCCAAGAAACTCTTCTTTCTCTTGGTGGGATTCTACTCTGCAACTGCTTTCTCTACATTTATAGGACAAACAGGAGACTGGGATGTTCTATCTGCTGGATTGGCTGTGCTTGTAGTTGAAGGCATTGGAGCTTTAATGTACAGAGCTTCTATTCCATTAATCAACAAGATGCGGAGCACAGTCACCATGTTTAATTATTGGAAGACCGGACTCGCCCTCGGACTGTTCCTAGACTCATTCAAGTATGTGAAGTTTAGACAAAAACAATCAACGGTTTTTATCTTTACGCTCTTGTGTTGGTGGTCCAGTTAATGAAAAGTGTGAAAACTCTTTTGGCTTGACACAGGTTTTAGCTCAGACCTCGTGAGCAACAAGAAAGACCGCTGGCAATGGAGAGTGATCAGCAAAATTTTGACAAGCTGTGTCTCCTTTATGCCTGGAATCAATACATGAGGGTTGTGCAGACTTAAACGCTCGTTGAAGACAAATCTCAGGTTTCAGCTTTTCAAATCACAAGCTAGAAGACAAGGGATCAGACCTTGGAACATACAAAAGCCGGTCACCAGCAAACAATACTCGAGACTTGTCTGTAAAGCCATGTAGTTGATTCTGAGTCGAAAAACTATTGCATTGCAGATCGAAAGGTTTATACTAGCATTGATTTCCTGAAACATCTTCCGTCCATTCTCTATGTTTTTTGAAGAAATTTCTAAAATTTCCACTTTTCATCTTCTATGTAATTTGCAGCCTAAACCTTGTTGATTAAGCTCTTGACGTTAACAAACATATGACTTTTAAACTCCCCAAATTTTGCATTAGAACACTTTTCCGGTTCTTCTCTGTGTTTACATAGTTCTGTAAACAATGTTAAAGAACATAACAGAGGCAGGGAAGCAGACAGAGAATGCGAGATCTTCTTAAACGCTGTACTAACCAATCCTTAAAAAAAAGGTTCAAACCCAGACGATGGTGACTCGACGGCGTATTTATTGTCTTTAAGGCGGTCTGCTCAAAAATCTCAAAAGGTGATGAGTTGGAATCCCACATGGAGAAGTTAGAGAGCGTTGGTCATAAGCTTTGTAGTATAAATAATAAGCTGAGCCTATCATTCAAATCATACCTTTCTCGGCCTTTTGGCTAAGATCAAGTGTAGTATCTGTTCTTATCAGTTTAATATCTGATATGTGGGTCATCGACCTGCACGATATTAACTCTATTTTTTAAGGAAGAAGGCTCATCAGGGTAGCTTGCTATCTGAGCTTTCGGGAGTCGCCCATGCGTTGCACCACTGCACGGGCCTGGCTCAACCCGCCAATCTTTTATTTAAAAACCAGATTATACGAGAAAAAAAAAGGATAAGTAAATCTGCAGGTTATGTAACTAAAGTTACAATGGCATTCCTGGCTTGAAGTTTCACTCATCTGTTGCATCTCAAAGCCAATTTGCAGATTTCTCAATCATCCTGAGCTCTTTAGCCACTTAAATAATATGCTCTAGTCAACGGGTATCCCAAGTTGCATCCAATGCATCTCAATGCTAATCTATCACTCTTTAAGTAATTGATTAAGCTTTCGTGATCACATAACATCTTTCTAGACTGATGCATAGGTATACCCATAGATAAGTTTCCCCTTGATAAACAGAATACTCCGCAACTTTACACCTGATGAGTTCTGTCCTGATGATGTCCCTGGTGCTGTCCTAGAAGAGCTTTTACACCGAGTTAACAAAATCAAGTCCATCATTGAAAACGTATCGTTGTCACCTTTCACAGAGAACAGGAATGTGAAGCAGCAAGTTGAGCAGATAGGTGCAGTAGTTACAAATGCAAGATATGAGCTACTTAGGGAAGTGTGGTCTATGTGAGTGATTGGAAGCCAAACATCGAGCTCTTTTGGGAAAGCCCTTTGTTACCATCTACTGAAACATACCAAGGCTTGTCGAAGTTACATGTAGCCGTACGTATTTGATCAGATGAATATGCTCCTAGCCAATTGTATTTAGCTATTAGCTATCTTTTTCCTTGAAATTTGCTTTTGTTTCTTTGTTGTTTTTGCTCCTCAAGGAACCATCAAAACATTAACGTTTTTCTTCTGACAGCTCTACGGTAGACAAAAAGTGTTTACTTGGAATGTGAATCTATCTATAATGTTATAAGACCAAGGAAAGGATATAAATATACAAACAGAATCTAAGCACAAATCGTTGGAAACACAACATTGGAGGAGGGGAGAAAGAACAAAACATAAATCTTGGAACTGCTTTGACTACACAAATTTCCCACAAGGATTCAAAAGCAAACATAGTAGCAGCTCAAATTGTGCTCTAGGAAAGTGCCTAATTCAAGCATCCTTCTAGCTTTTAGTGAGCTCAATGGAAGCAGCATTAATTCCCTGAGCAAGAGGGCTCCTCCAATATTGCTTTGATGATTTTTTTTATAAGTTAACATCTTTCTTGATCTGGGCTTAGATAGTTCTGTGATCAATGGCAAATAAGTGGAATATTGAACAAAGATGTGTAGAAAGAAAACTTGTAGGATTGTGTTTGACGGAAAAAATAAAAGATGTATGAAGAAGACCAAAGTGTGCGGCAAAGAAAAAAAATGAAGCCAAAGTGTATTTTCATAAAAGTCCCACATCGGAGAGATAGAGAGCGTTGGTCATATGCCTTGTAGTATAAAAACAAAACTTAGCCTAACTTTCAACTCATACCTTTCTCGGCCTTTTGGCTAAGATCAAGTGTAGTATCTGTTCTTATCAGTTTAATATCTGATATGTGGGCCATCGGCTCACACGATATTAACTCTATTTTTTAAGGGAGAAGGCCCATTAGGATAGCTTGCTATCTGGGCTTTAACGAGTCGCCCATGCGTTGCACTACTGCAAGGGCCTGGCTCAACCCGCCAATCATCTAGTCAATTTTTATTTCCTCTGAATTAATAAAGTTAAGTAAATCATAATTAAAATCAAATAAATCTGAAATTACAGTCACTGACTAAAACAAAGGAAAAGCTTAAGAACATGGCGAACCCTAGAAGAGGAGTGATCGAGAACCATAGATTGTTGTCACCTTTAATCAATCTACTGAAGAAGCCTCAAGCGATTCCTCTGCTTCTCTCTTTCTTCCTCTTCCTCACATGGATCACCCTCAGGTTACAGCACTCTTCCTCTCACGTCTCTTCGTCGTCCTCTTCACATCCGAAATCGACGCTGAAGAGTCATCCCGATTTGAAAACCTTCGACGATGACGATAAGGTTAATCTGGTCCGGTTCGGTTTGGCGTCGCTCTCTCCTGTTCGGAAAGACGACCGTGGATGGTTGCTTGATCCCGTTATCCTTGCTCGTGATTCTCAGCTCAAAGGTTCGTCTGACCAAATTCCGAATCCGTTTTATTATTTCAAATGTTGTTCTTGAGTTTATCTGAAACTGAGTAAAATCTCAAGACATTTCTCAATTGGTTAATGTATTGAAGGATTAAGCATGGATGAAATAGTTTAGAAGCATGTAGGTTGATGAAGAGAAAAGTATCTATGGCTTTGCTCATTCTGTGATTGATAGTCTTAGGAGTGAAATGAGATTATTTTGTAATCCAAAGTTTCTCTTTCCTCGGTACTGGAGATTCACATTTCTATGTTTCATCTTTTTTGTTCTTGTCCGCAGGTGGAGCCTCCTCGTGTGTTTCAATTCATGTTGGTGAAATCCGGCCTGGTGGATTGAGGGGAAACCACCGACACCATACCTGTAATGAGACGTTTGTCATTTGGGGAGCCAAGACAAGATTCAGGGTAAGTCTCATCGTCCATCTCTATAATGGAACATAACTGAATAGTTTCTAGTATGTTGAAGGAATATAATTAAACTTCTGTTCTAGTTTATCTCAGTATCCACTATCCAATGCTTCATTGACTGGTAAAAGCTGATAAAGGGAGTGTTCAGAGTTTTCCGCCATGTCAACTTAAGTAAACGTGTGTTATGTCAGTTTGGCTTAATGTGTATAAGTATAGGGTTGACAGATGCAGGAGCAGGCTAGTATTTGGTTGGTTTGAGGTTTGAGAATGTATATAGGATTGACAGATGCATGAGCAGGCTAGTATTTGGTTGGTTTGGGGTTTGGGTTAACAAACCTTAAATTACAGTTTCTTTCTGCTGGTTTTTTCTTTGATTCTCCACTGTATTCCTTTTATTTCGAGAAATGGAGGAGAGAATCACTTCTGAATCTGTCATAAAGATGTTCTTGAGACTATTGGACTTATAATTGCTTGCTGATCATTGGACTAGTTATCACCCAACCCTAAGATTGAAGAAACGAGTTACTTAGTGATGTGACAAATGGAATTATCTTTACTTATCTTAATCCTTTGCCGGTGATGAGTGTACGTTGGGTTTCCATTTCTCTACTGCTCTCGTGTCTAAATGAACTAAACTCATCAATCTGACTCTGTTTATGGATAAATCTATATGAATGTGTGCAGCTAGAGAACCACAAGGTCGAAAAAGGTTACGCCGAAGTGTTAATTGGAGAGGATGAAGTAGCCGTAGCGGTTAGTCCTAGTGGCACGGCCCATGCTCTAGTAAATGTCGATCCTGTGCGTTCTACTTTCTTCATTGGTTGCCAAGACAGTGATATGCAGAACAACAGCTCCACTAGCGACTACAAAATATGGAAAGATCTATAAACCAAAGTGGGGTTAGTTTAGTTTCTCTTGTTCATTCTCATTTTCATTGGCCTTTCTTTCTTTCGAGATTATTTGTATAGAATAGTCTTTGCTTTTTTTTTTCTTTCTTGTCAGTCATACTTGTTACCGTGAGTAAAAACCTGAAACTTGCAACGTTTAGGGTTCATTCAGTGAGTTCGTATGTATATTTGTTGTTTCTTCACACTTGAATTTGCAATACAAGTATCTGAGGGACAGTCTCATTGCAAAATTAGCACTGTAAGCAATCAACCACGAGATTTATAATTTGTGTGAAACTTCCGACGGAGAAATAGATCAGTTTTTAAAATTTTAAAAATGTCAGCAATTTGTTGGGTTTTGTACTTAACTCAGGTTGTTAATTTGACGTACTTTATGTTGTAGAAAGATACAGTACAGTTCTAGGTTGTCTATACAGTATCAACTACCGACTAAAGCATAAATTCATTTCTTGAAACGTGTTAATTGATTTATAGTCTCAAAACAGTGTGCCATTAATGATGTAATTACTTAAGTCGTACTAAAATATCTAATTCCTATAGAATGTGATTAAAGAAGGCTTTTAAAAGTTTTCTCTGTCCAGCATGCACGAGGTCATGGACTCCATGAATCTTAGAGAACACTCATAATCATGTCCTTTTGTTTCTCATAGAGCGTTGTGCTAAACTCCTAAATGCCTACTGCATTTGACTAGTGTTCTAAAATCTGTTAATGGAACTTTTATACTAAAAGTTGCAATCAGAGGTCTAGTTTAAGTTTATTTAGAGTTGAGAGATAATTAACTTTGAAAACCACTAACTAAACTTCAAAATGAGAAGCAAAAACATAAAAAACATAATAATGTCTAACATAAAAAAGGACATTATTATGTATATCGCGAGTGTGTCAATGCATTGGAGTGTGGCAGTTTTGCCATGTGCTAATGGACCAACCTTAAAAGTAAAAAATAAATAAAACGTAAAACAAAAGTGAAAAGAAAAGAAAATAAAAATAAAGCAACACCTAAATCACAAAAAGGGTATAATATTATAATTTTACCGTTGCAATGAACTAAAAAAATAGATTGATTAAATGGAAATTTAAGGTTTTAGTTTTAGATAGTGAGAAAAAGAGAGTGAGAAAAAACAAAAACAGAGAGGAACATGAAGAAGAGTAAACGAGAGAACTTGCTTTCTCCTTCATCTTCATGGCGGGAAACCCATAATCCTCCCCGGAGAAACTCAAACTCCTCCGCCGTATCCTCCGGCTGCCTCCCCGGATTCTTCAACCTCTTCCTCTCCACCTTCAACTTCTCATCCAACCGCCGCAAATCCATCACCTTGGGGTCTAAAAAGCGAGAACAGAGAACCGTCGTTTACGCTTCTCCTCCCCAAGATCCATCAAACGGAGACGACGGAGGAGGAGGAGGAGGAGGAGGAGACGAGCCTCCGCTTCCGCTCAATGAAGTAGAAGGGGATGCGGCGAGGGTGAGTCTGGTCGGAGCACTAGAGAAATGCGATCGGGATTTAGAGGAGCTTCGGAGAACCATCGACGTCATCAAAACCACTTACATTCTTCACAAGACACTTGAGGTTTCTCCGCCGACAACACGTGAAAATTTTAAGTTCTCCGGCACCGGTACGTTTCACTGACTTGTACATTAAATCTTAAGTCATTACATATCGACAACACTAATACACACATGTCAAAATCACGTTTTTAGGTGTTTTTTTCATATTTACAAACTTCTCTAATTTTAGGGTCCAATAACTAAATTAACATAAACCAAGCAAAAACAATTCTTACTAAATGTAGAAGAATTGATCTTGTTAGTAAATTGGACAAATTAACAGGGAATTCGTATTAAATATTTTGTTGCTCAAACTAAATAAATTAATTACTGTTACGAAAAAGTAATAATTTAGGAGAACAGTATGTCAACTAAAGTGGCAATAAAGAGTGAAGATAGAATGGGTACAGGGCAAGGAGTTGTCTCTTTGGTGGTGTTGAAATCATTACTATGTCTAATAGTGGAAGACAGTCTCACCAAATTACTAATATATAAATAATGTATTGATAAAGACATGTCATTACTCTAACGATTTCATGCATGCATAAACTGTGTGTGTTTCATTTGATGTCACATCTAATTGCGCTAACTAATGGTTCACTACAGACTTGTCACTAAAGATAATGTTCAAAATCATATTTAGTCAAGACTCAAGATAGTATGGACCCCAATTAAGGTGGGGCTAATTAGTAATGAGGTTTTTAGTCTCATCTAATAGAATAAAATTAAAGTGCAGAAGAGAGTAAAGAAAAGTGTGAGGAGAAAGAGGCATGTTAGACAAATGATGAAGGAAGAGACAGCTTTTTGGGGCCTTTATTCCTTTAGTCATGAAGCCCACTTTAACCTTTTCTCATCATTTGGACCCCCACCCATTATTCTGACCCACCAACTGGTTTAGCTACCAAATCAAGAATATCACTTTTTGAAAAATAACATTTTAGTACTATATAATTCAATTATTGCTGCTTAGAATATTACACACAAGTGAAAATTTGTTATTTAAACATCACAAAATCTTCTTAGGTAAAAATTCCTACTATTGACTTCCTAAATTTGTTTTTGCTGTTATTTTCTGCAATGTCCTTTTAAAATTATGTTTGTATTAATGTAGGAAAACAAAAAAGATTAGAATCCAACTAATGTATGTGAATAAAACTGTTCTTCTTTTTAACTACTATGTAAATTTGTTATATGCTTAGTTTTATTTTGACAATCGATATAGATTGATCTCGGCAATAATATATAGTTCTCTTTGTGTGACAAAGATAATAATATAGAATACACAGCTTGTCTTGTCTGATAAATTATTTGATTTTGTTAAACAAAAACATTAAAAAAAAAACAGTGGCAGGAGATGTCGTCGTGGGGACGCAAACGCAGAAGAACACGAAGACGACACAACATGAACCAGAGGGAGACACGATGTTGTCGATGCTGAACCACGACGAATATTGCTGCAAAGACAACAAAACTTACAAAGTCAACAACATAAACCTAATCACTAGCAGACCCGATCATTACGCTATACATGACGTCATTTCCAAGAGAGCAACGTCAACGACTACGACGATAACCAAGTCTGCGATGGAGAGCGTTAACCAAGTCTGCGATGACGTGGCATCTGGTCAACGAAGAGAGATCGCTAAGATAGGTATGGCTCTTCATGATCACATCTGTCGCGACCTGATCGCAGAGACTGTTCGAGAGCTCTCCTTCTCCGACTACGACAACGACGAGCACGAGTTTTATAAATCAGCGGTGGATTCTCCTGTCTGTCACGGTGGAAGTGGTAAAAGCAGACACATCCAACGTGGCAGCAGCAACTCTCTACCGCTAGACGCGTGTAGAAGAAGATTGGTGTTTTGATGTGATTGATGTCTTAGGTTCGCTATGTAACGGATATGGAAGTCTTTGTCGATACAGTTTTCACCTATGGACACGTGTTTTAGTTTATTTTAGCATTTTTAAAAATTAAGATTGGAGAGAGTGCAGATGAATGTCTAGGGTTTTTTTGTTTTTTTTGAATTGATTGTCTAGGGCTTTTAATGGTACACTGTGTTGGTTGCAGTAAAAAAAACTTTCCTATCCAAATTTATGGATATACGATACACTGATTTCCTTATTAAATATTTTTTCTGTCTCATAAATATTGATGTTTTGGAATATTTTTTTATCTTACAAAATTTAATATTTTGTAAACTTCAAGAAATAATCATTGAAAATATTTAAAATTTTGAATTGTTCTTGGTTTAAAATTAAATAATATCTCTTTAATCAAAGAAAAATATATATTTAAACTCAATAATCATTGTTTTTTTAAAATATGTAAAAAATTCTAAACATCAATCTTTTATAGACAAAGGGAGTATGAAAGATTTAGCAAATATGAAACCAAATATTCATGTAAGTATATACAATAACTGTTATTTTTGCCAAACCATGTACGTCGAATTGTCAATTGTGTATGACTTTCTATATTTTGTGTTTTCTAATTTGTACGGTCAATCTTTCTTACCAAATTATATTTCATCATTTAATCATAGAATTTATTGAGAAATTGATTAGATGAATCAAACCTATGATTAAATCTTGAAGTGTTTAAAATTATTAAAAAAAAAAAAAAAAGCCATTTAACTCGACATTAAATTTTGCCGGTGAGAATGTATTAGTATTAGTTTATATTTCGATGGTGACGAGGACGTATTATAATAAATGAATTTAAACCAATGAAAAAGAGACAATTGGAGTGATAGAGAGGACCCAGAGAGAATGATGACGTGACAGTCAGTCAACGCTCCGCGTACAGACCGTGTGATCCGTTAATTGTCCACTCTGGCGTGTTTTTAAGACCAAAAAAACACAAAATATTCATAATTATTGATGGGCAATTAAAACCGTAATAAAAGCCATAAACTGAGGTTATAATAGAGATTTCCAAATCCGGTATCGCTTTAAAAGTCCGGGTCGGAGCAAAAAAAGGTCGTTAGCTTCGTACCCGATAAATACGGTTTCTCTCTCGTTTTTTTTTTATTCTCTCAGCACAGACAGACACACACGCTTTTTCTAATTTTCTCTTCTTCTTCTTCTCTCTCTCTCTCGATTTCTTGAGAGAAAAAAAAACACACACACACAAATAGAAACGAATCTACAGGAGAAGAAGAAAAAAAAACAAAAACAATGGCGGATCAGCTCACCGATGATCAGATCTCTGAGTTTAAGGAAGCTTTCAGCTTATTCGACAAGGATGGTGATGGTACGTTCTTTCTCCTTCTCCCTCCTCCCTCCTTTGTGAATGTATACGATTTTTGTTTTTTGCTACTGTTGGATCTCTTTGTTTCTAAGCTTTGCTCTGATTTCGATTTATATTTATCGTCTCGTTGATTGATTTGGTCTCTGTCTATGTAAGGTAACAACGGATCTGTAATTCGTCTTTCCATTTTTGTTCGTTTCTGGATTTTTATTAAATCGTGTTGGTGAGTTGAAGTTTCTTTGATGAAAAATACGACGACGTTTTGAGTTTTGAGATTTCCGATTCTTCAAATTTTGTTTGGATTTGTCCTGTGTTCTTAGCTCATGACTATGAATTTGGAAATCTAGTTTAAGATCTGAGTATGTTGTGCTTGTAGGTTGCATTACCACCAAGGAGCTGGGTACTGTGATGCGTTCCCTTGGACAAAACCCAACCGAAGCTGAGCTTCAAGACATGATCAATGAAGTTGACGCTGATGGTAACGGCACCATTGATTTCCCTGAGTTTTTGAACCTCATGGCCCGTAAGATGAAGGACACTGACTCTGAGGAAGAGCTCAAGGAAGCATTCAGGGTCTTTGACAAGGACCAGAACGGTTTCATCTCAGCTGCTGAGCTTCGTCATGTGATGACAAACCTTGGTGAGAAGCTCACTGATGAAGAAGTTGATGAGATGATCAAGGAAGCTGATGTTGATGGTGATGGTCAGATTAACTATGAAGAGTTTGTCAAGGTCATGATGGCTAAGTAGTGATCCGGTTTTGCCAACCAGTTTACATCCATCTCTCTTACATATAATTCTTATGTTATGTTCTTAAAATTTTTATTCATGGGACTTCCAAGGATCTGTTTTTTTTTCTGGTTGTTTAAGATGCGAATGTTATATCGTCCCTTTTTATGCTCTATTTTTGCGTCTGAACATTTCTAAGTCTTGTTTTATATTTTTGTGGTCTTGCTCTTTTTTGTAAGTTGTAACTTCGTTTTAGTTCGTGGTTTTTTTTATTAATGGTCTCTCTAGTAAAGCATTGTATCATGGTTTTGTGTGAAGGGCAAATTGAATCCTACAAATCTACGAGCATCTGTTTACTTTAAATAGATTACATATCGATAAATTCATTAATCACAATTTCACATGACTCGGATGGAACCTATCGGCATGGAAGCTAAGTCCTCTTCAGTCTGTTGCTTCTTTTCCACGTCATGTGGATATGGCTCATAGAAGATTTTCGCCGTTTTCAGACGTAGCGCATGATGCAGGAGATAACTCAACAGATCCCTATCTCCGTCCCTCCCTGGGTACGCTCTCCACTCTAGAGCTTCAAGACTGGACAACAAACATTTAGGAACCAAACACGGCGGTTCCCAGCGATCCAAAGGAGTTTGTAAGTAAATCTGCGATCACGAGTTAAAAGCGTAATGAAAATGCTATTAATGAATTAATATCACTGTGGTTGAATACTAAAACACTATAAAATCAAGTTGGTAAAAGGAAAAAGGGAGAAATTGGGTACATTTATTAGCTTGAGAACAACCAATTTCATGGAACATATGGGCAAAAATCTACAAGTATTTCCCCAGATATTTCCCTACAAGTGCTCAGTTCCAGATGTACGATTCGACTGAAGATACCGCGGAAGAAGTAATGCTTATCACATCCTTCAAACCTTCGAGTTTCAAGGCCACAAGTCTTTTACACCAAGAACCGTCGAACTCAGCAAAAAAACAGAATCTTGATTCTCTTATGACCATTAGGTCAGTAAGACAATTGCAATTGGATAAAAGCATTTGAAGGGATCCAAAGTCGAATCTACTCGAGCGGTCAATGTGCAGAGTTTTTAGGGATGGGAGACAGACCGTTGTAAGAAGAACTTCCACATCGATTTCTGGACCTTCGATTTTCAAGACAACAAGCCTTTTGCCGGTAAACAATTCAGGAGGTTATAAGTTACGGACAAAACAAGCATCAATCTCGAGCTCACGGAGGTGGGAATGAATGATGATAATCAAGCGCGGTTCTAATCCACGGTCCACTGTCTTTTGTCCACAATAACAAGGCTTTCTAGAACATGAGACTGGTGTGAAAAGAGTGCCTTGTCGATAAATAGTTCAAATCTAGTGAGATACAGAACATCGTACTTGAGTATAGGCACCCTTGTCCAGAGAGACTTCCATTTTGTTGACAAAAGACTCGTCACCACAGCATGTTTTGTAGAAAGGATGACAATCTTCAAGATCAAATCGTCAGGCAACTCGCTGATACTTGAACAACACTCCTTTGTCATTGTCTCTGTTTTAGGTTAAAAAAAAAAAAAAACATTAGACTATATGTTAAAACCCTAACTACATATGTTTGATTGCTTATCAAGTTTATCGAATAACTAATAAAATCGTTACATCAAATATAATTTCCGAGAAAAGGATTCACGAGAACTCCTTTAGGTCTGGGGGATTCAGATCGACAGAGCATCAAATTCTTTTTTGGGATGAGAGATCTCAATCACAAGTTAACTACAGAAGATTAAATCAATTAGTACGGCCCTAAACCGATGTGATTCAGTTTGTTGGTTCAATCATATCCCTCTTTTGTGTATTTTTGACTATGTGGGTTGAATATACTGTATAAGATAACAAATTCTTAAAGGCCAAATAATTCCTCCTTTGCAATAGAAAAAGGCCAAATAACCTTATCTAGAGCTCTATGTAAAGTGTTATGTAACATAAAAAAACAACATTCATAACCGTTGTTACTTGAACTTTTTAATATAACATTCTTCAAAGTTGTTTCAAGTTTTCTTTTTGAAATTTATCTTTGTTGTAATAATGTTTTAACCAATGAAGAATTGATAAAATATATATACTTTAAAAAAACTTGACAACTTAAAGATTCAAAAATAATAATTATTCTTGCAAACACCTATACTGTATATTAAAAAAGCATAAATATATGTATGTATATACTATATACATATCTTCTTCCTCTCACTCTCTCCCACCTCACTTTTTGTATAAATACATAATGTAATCTCCCTTTTAGCACAGAACCAACCGAAAGCTCCAAACCCAACAAAGAAAAAGAAAAAAAAGAAGGCGGCGGAGAAGCAAACAAGAAAAAGAAACAAAAAAAAAATGCAGCCAGAGATTTCAGATCACATATTCTATTCCTTCCTCACCGGAGGATTATGTGCCTCGTCGTCGACTACTTCCACCACCACAACGTCGTCGTTTTACCCTTTTGCCATCGAAGACACGGTTTCTCAAGAAAAAGCTCTTGCTGCTCAAAGGAACCACAAAGAAGCTGAACGAAGGAGACGAGAAAGAATCAATTCCCATCTCAACAAGCTCCGCAAGTTACTCTCTTGTAACTCCAAGGTACTACTAAACTTCTTTATTGTACTACTTGATCACACTATTCTAGTCTACACTTAAAATGAAACTTTGATAGAGACTTGAACCGGAAAGATTAAGAATATGGAAGATTAAACGTGATGATCGATATAATTATTAGTTACGTTTCTTTTGGGTTAAGATATGAAATTAACTTCTACACTCGTCTATGGATATAATCTATTCTTTAAAATGAGCATTAGATTTTTTGAATGTTGAAATTTTGTTTTATTTCATTAAAGCTATATATCCAAATGACAAAAAATTGTATTTTGTGGATTGATTGGTTAATTTACAGTGAGTATACTGACTATGATTTTATTTACTAGTAAGAAAGGTAGGATATTGGAAGTATATAACTTTTTAAAAAAATGAAACATTTTTAAAACTAACATCAGTCCAAAATGTAGTGTTTTCGAATAATAATAAAAAAGCAGCAAGTACTGGGGAATATCTAGAAAATTGAGGAAAAATAAAAGCTTACAAGTCCTTTTTTTTTTTGTTTCTTTTCTCCGAAGATGATAATCACTTTGTCGGGAAAGTTATCGAGCTTTTTTTCTTTGTCATTTGAAACAATTTGAACATGAAGACAAAATTCCTTGAATCAAGACAAAAATTCTAATGATCGGAACATTTCTCTTTCCTTGTTTCATTAAGTCTATTTTTTTAATTTCTTTTGTTTTGTTTGTACATACAGACAGACAAAGCCACACTATTAGCCAAAGTGGTTCAACGAGTCAAAGAACTAAAACAAGAAACCCTACAGATCACCGACGAAACATTACCGTCTGAGACAGACGAGATCAGCGTACTCAACTCTGAAGACTCTTCTAGTAACGAAGACGGTCGGATCATCTTCAAGGTATCGTTTTGCTGCGAGGATAGGCCAGATCTCTTGCAAGATCTCATGGAGACACTCGAATCTCTTCAGATGGAAACTATCTTTGCTGATTTGACAACTGTCGGTGGTAGATCAAGAAACGTTCTCGTTGTGGCCGCCGACAAAGAGCATCACGGCGTCGAGTCGGTTCAGTTTCTACAGAACGCACTCAAGTCTTTGCTCGAACGGTCAAGCAAGTCGGTCATGATGGGACATGGTGGTGGTGGTGGGGGAGAAAGGTTAAAACGACGTCGGGCACTGGATCACATCATAATGGTGTGATTTTGATAAGACTTGAGCATTATATTTCTTTATTTATTTTAGGATTTGATTTTTATCATACAGTATGATTAACGTGGTTATAATTACCACAAACCTTTTGTGTTTTTTTTCCCTCAACAAAACATAATTTATATGGGTTTTGTTATAAGTTTGCGTGATGAGTGCAAACATATGCTGTATAAGTGGGTCGTCGTGTTCTTTTTACTTTCTTTTCAAGAAAAATACAAAAAAAAAAAAAAAAAAAAAATTACAAGAAAAAACTGGAAAAGTATTTGTTCAGTTCAGTTTTAAGGAGTACGTTAGAAGATGACGAATGTGTTTAGATTGTGGGAATATTTGTACAGACAGAAGAATCTAACAAAGACATGTGATTGGGTAAAAGTACCCTTACAGGGAAACAAATACTTTGAAAAACATATTATATATATGTATATAAATGTACACAGAGAACTTAGAAGCATGAAATGGTGTATATAAAGTGAAGGTACGACATAAGACAGTGAAGAGAAGCTGTTTGTAGAATCTTAATGAAAGAATATATGTACAAAGTGTTTTAGAGTTTCAAAGTTACCTCATGTCATCTTGTCCCCTAAAGATATCTTCCTTTTCGTTCGTATCTTTCTGAATATTTCCTTCGTTTTTTTTTTTTGTTTTTCTTCATTGAAGAAAAATTTAACCAATAGCTTTGACTGTAATGTGCATATATGTTTGACCACATTTTATTCATATTCGTCTAAATCGATCATATTCTACATATAATATTTATCATTTTTTTTTTCAAATTTATTTAGTAGTGATACTTCTAGCTAGGTTTTTAGGGAGCACATGGAAAAAGCAAGCATAGATGCAGAACAAAAGTAGGTACAAAGAAACTGGGGAATCTTTTGTCAAATGTGATAACCTATTTCTGTTGATGTAAACTCTGGGACTTTAACTTACTGGGAGTTTTAACATTAAAGACTACTTGCAGTTTTGCATCATTTAACAAACATGGGTTAACATATTAGGAATTTTATATAAAATCTACTTTTAAAAAGAAAATTCATGTGCCAACAATCTTGCTAGGTTTTACGATTCAATTTTTAAAATTAAATGTGGAGGAAGAGGATAGAGTATCATAGAGAGCAAGGGGCAGGGTTAAGGCGTGAAATAAAGAGAACTGACAAAAGGAAGGACTTGATGGGCCATTCTTCTTCGATGAGACAAAAAGCATTTCTATTTTTCTCTCATCTTATCTATCTAGAATGTTAATTAGTACTAGTATACTCCATTTCTTGATTAGTATGCATTTTGTGATGTGTGGGTGCTGCATTTCTTAACTTTATGCCTGATTAATTTAACTATCCCGATATGACAGTGCTTTCACTATTTTCTACGCTGACATCGGATGATTTTTGAACTATATTATCCGCTTACATATTTTGCAATTCAACTACTAGTTTAGTGACTATTACTTAAGATTTATTCTTTCACTAAATGGCAACAATTCACATTTTTTCAACTAAATATTTTTGAACTATATTATCCTCTTATATATTTTTGCAATTCAACTACTAGTTTAATGACTATTACTTATGATTTGTTCTTTCACTAAATGACAACAATTCACATTTTCTCAACTAACTAGATTTATAATAAAAAAAAGATAGATATTGTAATTTGAATTCACGTTGCTCTACTATTATGGTATGAGAAGTACTGGTCCAAGAAAAGCTTTGATTGGCGTTGAAACATGGGAAATGGTCGTTGGCTCGAGATGGCTTACGTTTGATACTGTGGCCAATAGTATTAAAATCCATAGAATTTGCAGCACCGATATAAAAAATACTATTAAGCAACTACAAACTGTTATGTTTTTGGCAAAGATACAGATATATCATTCTTGAACTTTCGTGTGTATAATCATTTCAGGGATTTTGGACGTTTGAAAAATTTTAAATTTGCAATTTGAGAGACTAAAAATATGAAGAGTACCATAACCTATTGAAGAAAACAAAAAGAGTAAAGCAAAAATATATAAATCGAGAAAGTATGTCTAGTAAGCGTGATGGCTTTGAGGGTGTTGGTGTCTCCTCGATACTCAACCTCTCGACCAAAAAGAAAAGAAAAAAAAATTATAGCTTTTTTTTTTTTTTTCATCTGAAGGAATATATTAGTTAATAAAGTCCACATGTTACAAGATATGATTTTCTAAACTTCTACGCTTAATCGTTTAACCGATGGGCAATCTAACCAAAAGCCTCCTCGAGAAATCAGCCCTATACCAAAAAATTTTAAGAGTAGCCTACTGAAACAAGAAGAGGATTAATAAACCCTCTCATTCTCAAAAACATTGCTTAACCAATAGGGATGACCAATCGCTACATAGGATTGCAGGCGACAGTCTTCAGTTACACTTTTGGCAATGAGAGTGGCTCCTCTACTCGTCGAGGCATCTTCAATTACAAATCTCCAAAATATAATTCTTCCCAGAACTCTCCATATCTCCGATGCTTGGTAGCGGAAAGAAGGCCAGGCATTTGGTCGTAGAACAGCACCAACAAGCTTCACATCCTCTAAGGCAAAAATTACATGATTCATTTTATGGTTGTGCATACATTCTATTGCCCAAACAGAAACACATAAACTTGCCTCATCTCTAGAGTTAACCTTGTTAAAAGCTCTCCTGCTATGAAGTAACACATTCCCTGTGTTATCTCTTAAAACCCAAGAACCACCAACCAATCTATTTCTCTTTGACCAAGAAACACCAATGTTGCATTTTAACCAGCCTCTGACCGGAGGATTCCAAGGAAACGAAGAAACAGACCTGAAAGAGGGATCTGTCTGACACGATAATAAGTTTGTAGTATCGACTTCATTATGTACCTCCTGGGCAATAAACCAATCATTGACATCTTGTTTTATCTTTTGAGCCGATTCTAGAGGAGAGAAGCTTTTACCTTCAAAAAACAAAAGGTTCCGGTTTTTCCATATTCTCCATATGATCCATGGGAAGCTTCTTCTTAATGTGAGAGGCCATTTTAAATTATCCTTGTTGACAAGGAAGTGTTGAATGATTGAGAACACCGAGGCATCAACCAATCCTCCTTCAGGCAAAGGATAATCTGATAATGCCCAGATTTGTCTAGAGAGAGTGCAGTTGAATATAGCATGAACTATTGATTCTCCTTCTAACCCACAGATTTGGCATCTGCTATCAACTTTCAATCCTCGATGAGAAAGAATATCAGCTACCGGCATCGCTCCACTAAGCATCTTCCATAAGAAAATCTTAATTTTTGGTTCAGTCTGTAGTTTCCACATCTGTTCTTTAAGGGGATTAACAGAGGGTTGAATAGAGGCTTCCAACAATAGAGGATTGTCTTTTGTGTTTACTGCTAGCCAATAAGCTGATTTCACTGAGAAATCCCCACTCTTGTTATGATTCCATGTCCAAAAGTCTTCTGAAGAGACAACCGGTTTAGACAATCTGATCAGGGCAATATCTGCAGGGAAAAAATGTTCTTCTAGTTTGCCAGGGTCCCAATCTCTGTTTGAAACAGATATTAGTTCATGAACGTGCATATTGGGATTGATGAAATCATTTTTGATCCAAGGTGCTCTCATTCCCTCCTCTTCATCATTGAGCCAACGATCTGTCCATACCCTTATGGAACGACCATTTCCAACTTTTTTAACCAGTCCTTTCATAAGGAGATCTCTTCCATGTAGAATGCTCCTCCAACCAAAGGATGGTCTCTGTCCAAGAACAGCTTCTGTGAAATTATTGTCTGGAAAATATCTGCTTTTTATTACCTTGGAGAAAAAACAGTCTGGAAAATGGATAAGTCTCCACGCCTGTTTAGCCAAGAGTGCTTGGTTGAAGAGCTGAATATCTCTGAACCCTAGACCACCGAGTGCTTTTGGGAGACACAAACTATCCCAGCTCTTCCAATGTATTTTCCGGTTATGTTCGTGTGAGCTCCACCAGAATTGAGCCATAGAACTGATAAGATTGTCACAGGTGGTTTTGGGGAGTTTGAAACACGACATGGCATGGACTGGCATGGCTAAGGCGACTGATTTGAGCAAGATCTCTTTTCCACCCTGAGACAAGGATCTAGCATACCATCCAGAAAGTTTGGATTTTAATCTATCTTTGATGTAGTTCAGCATTTGTACCTTGGAGCCACTGAAGCATTCAGGAAGACCAAGGTATGTACCTGCTCCTCCCTCATTGTGTATGTTAAGAATCTCTTGGATTTCTTTTTTTTGCTGCTCTTGTATCCTTGCCCCAAAGGTAATAGATGATTTGGTCAGATTAATGGTTTGTCCTGTAACTTCACCGTATCTCTTGAGAATTTGTTGGAGCATAAGACTGTCATCTCTGTTTGCCTTACAGACGAAGAGGCTGTCATCAGCGAATAATAGGTGATTGATTATTGGACCACTATCCCTGAACTGAATACCACTTATCAATTCTGCCGATTGAGCCTTGTTGAGTAGATGGGTTAAACCTTCTGTACAAAGCACAAACAAGAAAGGGGACAAGGGATCTCCTTGTCTTAGTCCTCTTTGTGGTGTAACCATTCCAAAAGGCTGGTCATTAATGAGTATTGAGTAGGTGACTGATGTTACACAAAACATAATCAGATTAATCCATCTCTCTTGAAAACCTAAAGCACCAAGTAGTGACTTAAGGTAACTCCATTCAACCCGGTCAAAGGCTTTTGACATATCCGATTTCACTGCCATGTATTCAGCGGAGATAGTCGGGTGTACGTTGAGACTGTGGACCATTTCGTGTGCTACCAGTATGTTGTCAGAAATAAGTCTTTCGGTAACAAAGGCTGTCTGGGCTTCAGATACTATCAGAGGGAGCAGGGGTTGTAGTCTCTTCACTAGGATCTTGGACACTATCTTGTATAACACTGAGCATAGACTGATTGGTCTGAGATTAGCCATTTCAGTTGGGTGAAGAGTTTTAGGAATCAAAAACAAGTGAGTGTAGTTCCACTCTTTCGGAAAGGATCCTGTTTCGAAAAACTTTTTAACTTCTAAAGTTACTTGAGATCCCACCGTCTCCCAATAAGATTGAAAGAAGAACCCTGACATGCCATCGGCTCCAGGTGCACTAGACGGCTTAATGGCAAAGGTTGCACTTTTGATTTCTTCGTCTGTCACTGGTTCTAACAATGAGTTATTCATTCCTTCTGTAACCTTAGGCTGAAAGTCGTCAAACCAGGTCTCAAAGCTCGATGGATTAGACGACGTAAACAGATTTTGAAAATAAGCACATGCCACTTCCTCTTTGGCTGCCTCTGAAAATTGTTCATACCCATTGATGTCTTTCAGTTTTTCAATCCTTTTTTTTTATCTGTTACCCTTTACTGAGGCTTGGAAGAATTTTGTGTTCCTATCTCCGCAACGCATCCATTTCTCTCTGCTCCTTTGGCTCCAATAAGTTTCTTCATCCCTGTAGGCTCTTGAGAGCTCCCTTTTTAAGAATCCAACATGTTCTAAGTCGGGAAGACTGAGAGATTGTTCCTTCTCCAAGGCATTTTCCACTTGATGGATTTTGTCTTTCGCATTGGAATTATTTTCCTTTTTCCAAGTGCTCAGGGCTTTTCTACAGATTCTTATGCGATCAGACGTTGTCGTTCCAAGGCGTGAAGAAGAAGAATTCCAAGCTTTTATAACTTCAGCTTCTACTTCTGGCTTATGAAGAAATTTTTTATCAAAACGGAACTGACCTCTGTATGCCTCTTGTGAGGATAGTAACTTCATGAGAACTGGTCGATGATCCGATCCTCTGAACTCCAGGAAGGATTGGTTTGATGCTGGAAATTGAGAAAACCATTGTTTATTTCCAAAAACTCTATCCAGTTTGCTCTGGATCCAAAGATCATATCTCCTGCCTGCCCAAGTAAACCCGTTGCCTTTGCTAGAAAGTTCTTCCATCTGACAAGCTTGTAACATCTCTGAGAAAGGTTTAAAGCATGATTCACTTCTTTTCGGACCTCCCAGTTTTTCACCATTGTGAAGACTATCATTGAAGTCACCTACCATGCACCAACTCTCTTTTCTGTTTATACCAATCCTGGTAATCCTTTCCCAAACTACTTTCCTCTTCAGGAAATCCGGATCTCCATACACACAGGAGATGAAAAAGACCACTGTCCCAAACTGAACATGTAGATCCAAAAGGTTCTTATCAGCGAACTTTACTTCTATTTGTACACTATTCTTACTAAAAACAGCTAAACCACCACACTTGCCTACTGGATCCACTGTATACACCTTGTCATACCCCAACCATTCTTGTACATCTACTAAAGTGTTCCTATCATGCATAGTTTCCATTAAAAACAGAATCTCAGGAAAGAGTTTTTGACGCAATTCCCTGAGACGAGGAAGAGCCAAGTCTTGAGACCGTCCCAAGCCTTGGCAATTCCAGCTCAAAAGGCTCATTGGACATTAGACAATCCCCCCATTGGGATCACCTCTCGAAGGATAAGCTTTTGAGCTTTAGCAGAGCTTGTTCCTTCATCTTCTGCTTTTCTTTTGTCATTTCTTCCCACCATGATGCCTGATTTTAGGGTTTGAACATCAGTTTTATCCGATGTTTTGAATGGCTTTGGTTTCCTGTTGCTTTTGGGAGGTCTTCCCCTTGCCTTGCCCTTTTTAGAGATAAACCCGGACGGACCAGCCTCAGAGAAACCAGTCCGGAAAACCGTTGATTTACTCTGAAAAGGTTGGGACAGACCGAGAGACATCTCTCCTCCAAACTCTGAGAATCCTCCATCCTCTATCGGGTAAGAATTGTCCAGAGGAGTGCGGTGAAAATAATGTTGCTGACTGGAAAGGCTTAATCCTATAGAGCGGTCCTCATCTAACAGTGAACTGTTTAAGGACTGATCTTCATGGTAATTAAAAACCAACCCTTTTTCCTTGTTTAATTCTAAGTGGACCATTGGAGCAGGGTCCAATTGAAGGATTGATTTTTTTGCCAGAGGGTCCTTTTCGACTTCACCTACAGATTTTTTCACCCTCTCTTCCTTGGTTGATTTGGCTTCACCATTTGCAGCTAAGAGGTATTGGCGCATACCTTCTAATACTTCAGGGGCTATTCTAGGTCTTCCAGTGAGAGAGTCTACACCAACATGTTCTTCTCTCAAAACACCAAATAAGGGATCAGATTCTTTCAGTACTGGATCCTTCTTTTGCCTATTTGATGTCTCTCCTGATCTTCTTACTAGTGTTTCCTCTTTGATTCTTTTGATGAAGATTGGACAGACTTCTTTATCATGGGTCAACCTTTGACACTCATAACATCTCTTCTGGATCCTCTCGTATTGAAACTTCACTGTAGTAGATCCACCTTTGATGTTTATAACCTTTGATCTTCGTAAAGGTCTTGACACGTCGAAGGAAACCTTTACTCTGACAAACCCTTGGAGTTGAGGTCTCTCTGGATCAAAGGCGACTTCAAGAACCTGGCCAATAAGTTCCCCAAGAGATGTAATGGCTGGTACCGTGAAGTAATTGATCGGTAGGTTCCAAATCTGAATCCATATAGGAATGCTCTGGAGATAGTTCGGAGGAGGGAACTCATACCATCGATCTACTGTTATAGACCATTCATTAAAGGTGTGGGTACCTTTGTCAAGAACATCTTGGAGGTCATGCTCAGAGTTGAAGATGAATTGGAATTTTTCCTTCGAGAGAGCAATTCCAGTGACTTTACCCACTTTCTGCCACTTCCTGGGCATATTGCGAATTAGGCTTTGCATATCCTGACAGTCTGGATTGAGGAGGCGACCAACCAAGCTTATCTTGTTTCTTTGAACTGAAGAGAATTCTGGAAGGTCACGCATATCAAATGGAACATCTTCTTCTTCTTCTAAAGACATCGCCAATAGAACCTTATCCATGGCAGCAGACATCGCCAAAAAAATTATAGCTTTTTCACATAATCTTAATAATTAAAAGTCCCATTAAAGATTAAACTATACTCTACTAACAAGTACAAATTGAATTTGTATATTCTTCTGGAAGATATATGGATTTATAGCAAAAGCAATCATTACCAACGCACCAAGCTGTTGATAAAAAAGGGAGAAAACACGCACGTTATTTAGTGCATCATCATCTCACGACTCTTTAATGTGTGACCATGTGAACAGTAAGTAGTAGTACTTGGGGGGGGATTAAGTGCGTCTTCAATTAAATGGTTTTAGCCCAATTTGGTTTGGATATTTTATCAAACATATTATGGGGATATATTTCTTTTGCTAAGTTTTATAACTAATGAATGTATATAACTCGATTAGTATCTACAGCAAACAATACAACTCGACTCGAGCATTAATACAGAGATATACTAGACTACTTAGTTATGACAGGGTTAGCTCTTCAGTTAAGATTATCCAAGCAAAAAAAATATGGTCTTAGACTAATGGCTCAAGGCCCAGCAAGCTTAAAGTCGACAATATCTCCTCCAACAGGTACATGTTGGGCCGGGCTAAGCAATGATTCACATTCCGAAGCTAAGACCCAACAACAGTTATTTAAGAAAAATAACAAGATACACCAAATAGTAGTATTAGTTTGGGATTCAGTGATCATCTATCTACTTATATCCAAAAAAGATATATGCTTTATGACGCTTTACGAATCTACGGAATTATAAAGAAGTGGAGGAGATGAAGGTATCAAGTAATAAGAATATGAATTATTGCTTTTCTTTGTATATATATATATATGCTGATGCTCGCTACCAATATATATTCTCACTCAAAAAGCCCAACAATAATGTATGTTTGTGTGTTTTATTATTATTCTTCTAAGTTCCCAACTTACCATTTCCATTCACTTATTTAAATTACTATTCATCGTTTATGTCAAAAGGGTTTCACAAAAATACAATCGTCTAGAATTTTTAAATCTGCCGTTATATAATCTCACAAAATTTTGTAACCATAATCTACCCAAAAATCTTTACTAATCACATAATTGATATAATTTTTGTACTTCTTCTTTTCTTTTTTTCCATAAATGAGAAACTCATGTGCTTTGATACAAAAATTTATATAGAACTTTCTTTTCTTTTTTTCCATAAATGAGAAACTCATATGCTTTGATACAAAAATTTATATAGAACTTGTACAAATTGACGTTTTTGAAACTAATTTATGTAGATAGTTTCAAAAGACGTCAATTTGTACAAGTTTATATAGAACTTGTACATATTGTTAATTTTAAATATGCGATGTTGGTTTTGTTTTCAAATGTATTGAATAATGATGATGTGTCATTATCAAAGCAACATCGCATTTTTAAAATTAACAATATGAATCATGATGATGTGTCATTATAGTAACTAGGTTAGACCCGCGATATGCCGCGTGATACTATTTGTAACTATTTTTAGGTATATCAAATTATTGAATAGCATAGCAATTAGGTTGATTGTCAAAGTAATTTTTAAGTCACTGATTTTAAACTAAAATATAAAACCTTCAATTCTGGAACTTAAATATTGTTCAATTTGTCATTAGTTGGTGTTCTTATTTAATTGTTGTGGGAGATATATTAGTGTAACTTGATTTTATGGTGTATTATTTTTGTAGTTTATACAAATTTAATCACATAATTTTTATATAGTTTTTTTTTGTTCTGAGATAAGTTATTTATTTCTTTTTTTTTTGTTCTTTTTTTTTAAAAATCTAATTGTTTTGTTTGATAATAATTCCATGTAAGTCAATATACACATACATAGTTTTACTTTAGTTTTGTTTTGTGTTATTCGTGGTTAATCTTAATTTATATTCTATTTCTATTATATTATTAGTTTATTTGTATTTGACTAATATTATACTTTACTAATATGATACTTATGTTGAATTGATTTTATTATTATACTTGGTTAACATTAGTATATTTTAAAAAGTTATAAATGATTTATTAATTTATTTTAAATTTAAGCTATTATTTTAAATTTTTGTTTTGGAAAATATTGATACGACATACAATGATTAATAGACTTAGTTGATATTATTATATTTTTGAAAATTGTAAATAATTTATTAATTTAGTTTAAATTTGGGCTATAAATCTAAACATTTGTTTTCCAAAATTATTGATGATGTTTATTATTTCTCATAATTTAATTGGTTACACAATTTAAATGATTTGTTAGTTCCTAAAAATCTAGAAATGCTGATGTGGAACAGGAAATAATTATTATTGGCTGAGAGATATGAACTCTATTAATGAAATATTTTCATTGGTAAACAAATAAGCTGATGTGTCAACTTTATATTTCACCAAAATGTTGATGTGTAAGCAGTGGAGAGAAACATATTGTGTTTTTCTTGTATTGATTAACAAAATTGATAATAATATTGAGTTAATTTAGAAGCTTGTTTAATACTCCCTCCGTTTCAAAATATAAGATGTTTTGAGTGAAAACACGCATATTAATAAATGACCACTTTAAAAAAATTCAACCAATCATAAACAAGACTGCATAAAATAAATCTATATATAATAGCAAACCCATTTTTAAGGAATTGCTGATGTCATCTTTGTAATCCAACGGGTTGAAATTAGTCTCTTTCTTAATCTAAGGGTTGTGGTTTTTTTCTGGAAAATTTGCTCACTAAACCAAAGAATGTGTCTTTTAATGGCGACTTTTTATTCAGGACCACATCTAATGTGAAGCATCGCCTCTTTCTATGCTCAGATCTCACCACCATTAGTTGTGCCTCTTCATACTGATTTATATACCTAAACTTTAGAAACTGTGAAACAAAAATTGGTGAAACAGTGAAACATCGTTTTATGAAACCAACTAACCAAGGGGTGTGTCTTTCCACTGCAACATTTTGTTCGCGTTCTTTTGTGAAACATCGTTTCTCACTTCTTTTTTTTTAATTCTCACCATCTTTCCTTGTGCCTCTTCAGCCTCATTTATATACCTAAACCAATGAACCGTGACTCAAAAAATTATTTTGTTCCTTCTTCTGAATTATGAAAAGGAATCCTCTTCTGAATCCGTTTTTCCACGACGACGCCAAAGTCTCTCTAAGCCCAGTTAAGATACTGATACTGTCGATTTTGTGTCCACTGATCCAGAGCGTATCATGTATTGTACACTCCCGTCAACGTTTCAATCAATCTTACTTTGGTAAGTTCCAAATTCTTGGGCTCTTTTCACAGCCATACAATTGTTGTTCTCATTAGTGTTGAGTATGTGGGTTTAGGTTTTTGCAGAATATTCAGGGATGAACGTAATCTATGAAAATTATATAGGGCCTTAGAATTACTCAGGCATCGCGATTGATCCGTTTTGTCTCGTCTTCTTCTTTGGGGTTGGTACGGAATTTATCCCAACGATTTAGAAATGATGAATGAAGATTTGTAATCCAATGGCTGAAATGATTTATTGAATTGGTGCACAACAAAAATAAGAAGAATTTCGCTGTAAGAAGAAGAGATAGATGGAGACAATAAATTAAGGGTGAGAAGGAGAAATAGCAGATCGTAATAGAAAAGAAGGTGATGACAAGAGAGGATCATTAACATTCACAAACATTACCTTCAAGAAGAAGGCTCCAAAGGGATGAAGGAGATAGAAAATCTTCTCAAAAGGCAATGGAGACAATGGATGTACAGATGGAGTTGTGGAAGGAGAATTCTGAAACTTGTTCAACAATTTCTTGGTATTTACAAGTAAGCAAAGAAGACATCGCTCGATGCAGCTGAGAAGCTGAAGAGTTCTTCAACTGAAATAAGACGGAGAAGTCGCTTGTTGGAAGAAACAGAGCATGGCAAATTAGGAAAAAAAGAAGTGGTGTTATATTTGTGAGGAAGATAACAACACGGAGAAGGTGCATGTTGAGAGAAAAAAGCAACACCACTCAGCAAAAAGGTACAAGGGAACATATTAGACGTCAAGGAGATGTGACGGTGAACAAAGAGAGAGACAAAGTAGTAAAGGAGGATGTTTGCCTCATAGAAAAAAATGGAGCATAAGAGTAAAGTTATCTTCGGAGAAAAATGGAGCAAAGGACGATTCATACCTCGGAGAAAAATGGAGGTGAAGCCAGTTTCACGCACGACACTTCACTAGCAAGATAGGAGGTTGCTTCCTAAGATAGAAAAGGGAGGAGCAGCCAATTTTAAAAGATAATAAGAAGAAAGCGCACCTTAGAGAAAGGGAGTAGAAGAAAGTTGTAAGGAGAAGGGACGTACGCGAACGAACGTGATGTAAGATCACGGAGGGGACGTGACTTTACGTTGGAAAATTAAAGATGATAAAAGAGAAGCTTGAGTGAAAGAGAAAATTCAAGATCTTCCTATGTCAAACTGACAAGAGAAAAAGGAGGAACTTCATCGAAAAGAGGAAGAGACAAGTTAATACCTTGGGTGAGAAGAAAGATCGTTTAAAATTGAAAGTTGTGAAGAAGAAGAAGAAGAAAGGCATTGTAAGATCAAAACTCAATTAAGGGGGACTGATTGATGAGATTGATTAATAGTTGCAACATTTTGGTCAGGACGTGTAGTTTGTGTTGTTTCATTGGATAGGTACATATGTGAAGAGACAAAAATCATTGTGTTGTTGTGTGTATTTGTTTTCTATATAAAACAATTTTGTCTCGAGTTTGTCTCTTACTCTGTTTTTTTTTATCTCTCAATATTCTAACATTCATATGTCTCCTGTTGAAGTTGTACTTTTCAAAGCGTAATCGTAATGCTGATAGGAGGGTATTTTTTTTTTTGGTTCAACCTTTCTTTGTATGCTAATAAACAAAATGCATTCTTCGTTGTCAAAAGGTATGAAAACGAGAGGCTTCTTCATCGTTAATGATTATAATACTTTACTTACGTTCATATACGTGTATACATTGTGGTGCAGTCACCACACCTCTATTCACCATATCCCCCAGGGCTTCAACCTCATCGTACGTGTGTTATACGTTTTATCTGTTGATTACCCACTCTACCATCACTCTTCCGGACAAATCGATCGGAGATTAATAAAAACTCTATTGTAAATAAATTTAAAATTTAAATTTCTTATGTTCTAAACTAATTTTTATTTTTTTGATAAATATGAGAAATTTTATTGATGAAAATAAATTGTAGTAACTACAGTATCTTTGATACATAATATTTTCTTTGCCAAAAAAGATAAAAACAAGGAGGAATCTGTGAAGGAGATGAATATGTAAATAAGAACATAGACAAATCTAAGCCAATCTCGCATCAATCTTTTGAAAACTCTTACCTGTGGCTCTTTGCAAGAAATGCATTCTGAACCTGTCTGTTTTTTTAACTAAAATTCATTCTATTGCGCCACACGAAAATAAATTTGGTAAACGAAAGCGAATATTAATATGTGATAAAATAATAATGATATTAATTAGATCAAGTAACCTAAAAAATAAGTTTACTTTTGTGTGGTAATAAACTAGGTTACTAAATTATTTAAGATACAAATACGTATACAAATACATGATACATATAACTTTACATAAACAGAATTAGTAGCAAAAAAATATGAGATAGATTAAATTTGCAATACTAAATTTGTATATACGTTTTTTTTCTAAAAATAAGCTGAATATATAATAAATTAAATGTACGGATCGACTTTCTAGTAATAAAAAATATAAAAGTAATCTAAAATTTTTTTGAAAAGTTAAAAACATTTTATATTATGAAATAAAAAAAACCTCTAAAACATATATTATGAAACGGAAGGAATATTGAATGTCTGAGTATTTTTAATCAGTTAAATTACTATAAGCGGGAATAAACATTCGTTCAGTGATCAATCAATGTCATAGTAATCAATAGAATTATATAGGGGATATTATCTCTAACGTGCATGTGCATCCGGCTTCTTCTTCTCTCATTTTCTCGGATCTTTTATTCCTCATACCAAATAAGGTTATTATAATTATTTATGGTTTTATTTATTAGTTCAATGATTACTACGTCTGTTGTTAGTTTGCATAAGGAGGTCTCCAACTAGCACCATTTTATCTATAAAATATATACAAATACAACGATAGATGTTTTGAACATACAAACTCGTAAGAAATAGGAAAAACAACTATTTTAAAGTTAAACTAATCAATCTTCTGTAAGCAATATAGAGACACTGCATTTATGAGACAAAGTTATAAGTATATGGTTTAATAATGGAATAAATAATAATAATAATAATAATCATTATTTATACAAAAACTACATATCTACTATGTACTTTGATACTTTCATTTTTTTAATTTATTTCTTGTAAGGATCAACACAATCTAATAAAGGTAAATCACAATTGGTATGAGTGTGTTCATCATTACTACACAAAATCATCCGTTACACAAACAAAAATATGTCAAACTATATATTATCCTATGCATATTTCGACAGAACAAAAACGATAGAAGTAGATGGATCATGTAATAATGAAGTTAGAGAAGAAGGGGCAAAAACACAAATATAGGAAAGATGATACAAGTTGGTCAAAGTTGGAAGTGTCCAACAAACAAGCAAAATTCCAATACTTGTGTTTTACACAAGCAAGCACACCTTGCCATGTTCTGTCACATAACATGAGCAATAACAAATTCCACACCAACTTCATATTTTACTAATATTTGCTCAATTACTTCATCATGTTCATGATATGGGGGAAAGCATTTTAAGATTACACCAAAGAATATTAATAAAAATTTGGGGAATGAAAGAAACTTTGGGTATTGTGTAAAAAAAGAATGAGGGACAGGCTGGTTTGGTTAAGGTAGGTTCCAAAACTAGCAAAAAAAAACCCCACTCTTCCATATATTATTCTCATAGAAGATTGAAGAATAATGACTTTTTCTTATTTGCTACTAAACTTACACATTGATCCCATTCAAAACATCTTTTGATTCTCTTTTCTTTTTTTCCTTGGTGCTCTTCCTTCTGCTAAGCATCTTTCCCTTTTTTTTAACCCTCCTCTCTCTCTCTCTCTCTCTCTCTCTCTCTCTCTCTCATTACCTTTATTCTTAGCGCCTTTGCTTTTGTTCCCTTGTCTCTTTTACTTTCCTTCTTCTCATTGGAAGTGAAATTTAGCTTCTTTCCTCCTTCTTCCTTCCCAATATTTATCTTCTCTTTCACTCCTCGTGATTTAGGTTTTGGTTTATCTTATTTGATCTCTCGCATTCTCTCTCAATTCCCAAGTGTTAGAAAGTGGGATTGCTTTAGCTTTTCTGGGTTTTGTGTCTCCACTCTGTTCCCGGGAGAAATTTTTGTGTCTTTCCAGGGAAGTTGTTTCCTTTTGATTTCTGGGTTTGTGTGTTTCTGGAAACTGAATCTAGAATTCGACATTGTGTTTGTTGTTTCCGTGACTGAAAGCATAAAGTTTGATTCTTTTTGAGTCTCAATTTTGATCTCCATAGATGGGGCTGTGTCATGGTAAACCTATCGAGGAGCACAAATCGAAGAGCCTCCAAATCTCCAATGAAATCGAAGAGACGACACCTAGGAATTCATCATCTCAAAAGTCCAAATCTTCAGGCTTTCCGTTTTATAGTCCGAGTCCTTTACCTAGTCTCTTCAAAACCTCACCTGCTGTGTCCTCCTCCTCGAGCGTGAGTTCCACGCCACTTCGTTTCTTCAAGCGGCCTTTCCCACCTCCATCACCAGCTAAGCACATACGAGCTCTCCTCGCGCGTCGTCACGGTTCCGTTAAGCCCAATGAAGCTTCCATCCCTGAAGGTAGTGAGTGTGAGGTTGGCCTTGACAAGAAATTTGGTTTCTCCAAGCAGTTTGCTTCACACTATGAGATTGACGGTGAGGTGGGTCGAGGGCATTTTGGGTATACTTGCTCTGCTAAGGGGAAAAAAGGTAGCTTGAAAGGTCAAGATGTGGCTGTCAAAGTTATTCCCAAATCAAAGGTTATCTCTCTACTTTGCTTTTGGTCCCTTTCAAGCTCTTAGGATGTATATATCATCATTCCGTAGGTTCCACATGTTATGTTCCATATGTTGTTCTTAGATTTAGCTAGAACGGTGACTTGTGTAAATTTTTTGGGAATTTTGGCTAATATTTATTCCTCAGATGTTGTCAGACACATTATTTTGGTTGGTGTTCGAATTATGTGAAGTTAGACTGTGTTGTATCAGCTCAGTAGCTAGGTTTGTTATTTACATTTTTCTTATTGGTAGGATCTTTGAGCTACTGAGTAGATAATAGATTGCTAGATGATTGGAGTTCATAAGTTGTCTGCATTTATGCACTGTAGAAGTCTAACGTTTTAATTGTTTATTTGTTGGTTGGATTTTGAATGTGCGAGACTGATATAATCGTGTACTTTGTCAGAGTAAAAATGCAGAGTGTATATAAGAACAGAGTTTCTTGAGTGATGCTACTAAACCAATTGTCTCCCTGAGCTCCTTTCTTGATTTACTGCTTGATCTATATACAATTATAATCAATTATTTGTGTTCTCTAAATTGTGGATGCTATTTTTGATAGATGACTACGGCAATTGCAATCGAGGATGTTAGAAGAGAAGTGAAGATATTGCGGGCTTTGACTGGTCACAAAAACCTAATCCAGTTCTATGATGCTTTTGAAGATGATGAAAATGTTTACATTGTTATGGAGTAAGTAAAGTTGCTTTATTGTTTTCTTATTTTCCGTGCTTTTTCAGAATCATTTTCAATTGAATGATTGAGATGAAAGTAGTTAATCGATTTTCTTTCTCTCTGTGGTTAGATTATGCCAAGGCGGTGAACTCTTGGACAAAATACTTCAAAGGTAACTGCTACATCACACATGATTCTATCTCGTCTCTATTGTATCATGCTCTGACTGTTTGTTTGGACTTATCAGGGGAGGCAAATACTCAGAAGAAGATGCAAAAAAAGTAATGGTTCAGATTCTTAGTGTGGTAGCTTACTGTCATCTTCAAGGCGTAGTTCACCGTGACCTCAAACCCGAGGTTAGTAGATCCTTAACCGTTTTGTTTTGGTTTTCAGATTGTTTTCTCATTCTTAACTAATCTTTACTTTGTTCGTTTTTTTTTTTTCATTTACAGAATTTTCTCTTCGCTACAAAGGATGAGTCTTCTCCTCTAAAAGCCATTGATTTTGGTCTCTCCGACTATGTCAGGCCAGGTAAGAAGATTTGTAAGGATCATCCTTATTGAAGCTTGTCGCAATGGTAGATGGAAAGTTGATTGTTTTACCCTTTCTGCAGATGAGAGGTTGAATGACATTGTCGGAAGTGCTTATTACGTGGCCCCTGAAGTTTTACACCGTACATATGGAACCGAGGCAGATATGTGGAGTATTGGAGTGATTGCTTATATACTTCTCTGTGGTAGCCGTCCCTTTTGGGCCCGTTCTGAATCTGGAATCTTCCGAGCTGTTCTTAAAGCAGAACCCAATTTTGAAGAAGCTCCTTGGCCATCTCTTTCACCTGACGCTGTACATTTTGTGAAACGTTTGTTAAACAAAGATTACCGTAAGAGACTAACTGCTGCACAGGCTTTGTGTAAGTCTTTATATAACCAACTTGATGCTTCTATTTCGATAATATTCATCATATTGTTCTGCTTTTAAACATATATGCGAACAATTTGTCTTGTATCTCAGGCCATCCTTGGCTGGTTGGCTCGCATGAATTGAAGATACCGTCTGATATGATAATTTACAAGCTCGTAAAAGTATACATAATGTCGTCTTCTTTGAGAAAATCGGCTTTAGCGGTGAGTTGGATTATATAGCAGTTACCATTGATCCTCAGGTCGTATGGATGAAAAGTTGCTAATGGTTATATTCATGGTTACAGGCTCTTGCCAAAACGTTAACTGTAGCGCAGCTGACTTATTTGCAAGAGCAGTTTAATTTGTTGGGACCAAGCAAAAATGGATATATCTCGATGCAGAATTACAAAACAGTGAGCTTCTATTTCATGCGTACGTCTCTTCTTCATTTTAGTATCTTTATGTTTTCTTACGATGTGTTTAAAATTGCAGGCAATCCTGAAGAGCTCGACAGAGGCTACGAAGGATTCACGAGTCTTGGATTTTGCACACATGGTAAGGGAAAAGGACTAAGTTATATTCACTATGTTTGGGGGGTTAAGATGGTGATAAAATTATATTTTTTGGATTGCAGATTAGTTGTCTACAGTACAAGAAACTAGACTTTGAAGAGTTTTGCGCTTCAGCTTTAAGTGTTTATCAACTAGAAGCAATGGAAATTTGGGAGCAACATGCACGCCGTGCATATGAATTGTTTGAGAAGGATGGGAACAGAGTCATCATGATCGAAGAACTTGCGTCGGTATAAAAATCTCCCCTTTTTCTTATCCACCTCAAGATGTGATATTACAGGTGTCCTCGGCTGGTGATTGATATGTTTTTGGCAAATGTATTTTATTAACAGGAACTCGGACTCGGTCCATCAGTCCCTGTTCAGGTTGTTCTTCAGGATTGGATAAGGCATTCTGATGGGAAGCTAAGTTTCTTGGGTTTTGTCAGACTTTTACACGGCGTATCCTCTCGGACATTGCAGAAAGCCGCGTAGAGAAGCTTCTTTCTTTCTTTCACCTATACATTTAGTTCTCGTTGGATCTATAAAAGGACCTGCCTTTAGGACAGTAACCTTACACCAAGTCCAAAATGATTATGACCTTACGGTAACCCAACCCGAGCGAAACTCAGTGATCACATTTGTCAGATGAAGTTGCATCCTCTTCCTCTTGTTAGTCCTATTTTTTTTTCTTTGATTTGAGTCTTTTAAGATGAATGGTGTTGATTGAGATTTAAGAGGATTGTACAGAAGAAAAAACAAATCCATAACTCCTCTAAAGTGTTCCCTTTTCTACTTCATTGTTCCTTTTAAATAAAAACACTCCTCAACGAAGTACTAATCTTGCTTGTAAGTTGTAACTTGTAACCAACCATTAAATCTCACAGAAGTCAGAAATTTGGAATCTTTTTATATATTGACCAGATTTAACCGAGTCTATTGGGGCACACAAAATTGTTCCGATTTCAATTCGAACCCGAATTGATTAAACCGGTTTGCTCAGGCGTTGTGCGGCGAACTTCACGTGTCGAGCTCGAGACAGTCTTTTGATGGCAGCCAAAGCCGAGAAGCATTACCTGAGTCATCTCTCGACCAGCAGCTCAAACGAATGTTGGGATCCGCCACGGCCACGCCACTTCTGTCTGCTGCCGGAGACTCTCACTTCGACCGTTCGTCAGATCGGATCTTCTGTGTTTAACCGTCGACGAGGACTCTTCTTCTTCTTCTTCTTCGTTCGCATTGTTTAGTCTTGAACACTTTAAATGGCGACAATGAGCAAAGCTCAACGGACCAAACCCACTCCTGGATCTCAGCGTCTTGTTCTGTTATGTATAGCTGTGTTCGCATCCCTCCTGCTGCTCTCTTCGGTGATCTCCACCGGAAAATTGGGATTGCCGTATCAACAAACCCTAATAGATTATTTCGTGTGGTCACCTCGTGGTAAGAGACAGCATACGTTGTCTGAGAAGTACTTATACTGGGGACACAGAATCGATTGTCCTGGCAAAAACTGCGAGACCTGTGCTGGCTTGGGTCACCAGGAATCTAGTCTCAGGTGTGCACTTGAAGAAGCCATGTTTCTTAACAGGTAACTCAAATTTAGCTGTGAAGTTGTCAAATTCTTGATTTTTCTGATAAAAGAGTTCTACTTTGCTGATAACAGTGAGATCAAAGTTGAGTTCTTTTAGGCTTTCTAGGAAAAGGGTGAAGCTTTATGGAGATGAGATTAGTGTAGGAGGAGGACATAATCAATTCCATAACAACAATGTTCTTGTTGCAGGACATTTGTAATGCCTTCTGGAATGTGCATCAATCCAATACATAATAAGAAAGGTATACTCAATCGATCCGATAACAAAACTACTGAGGAAGGGTGAGTTCTGTAACCCGCTTGACATTGTCTATTTCAACCTTGGGGGATGTGTTTAGTGTCTGTCTTAAGACAAGGGTTGCTTTTGGATTTCTTAGTTGGGTAGGGAGCTCTTGTGCAATGGACTCCTTGTATGATATTGACCTCATATCTGAGAAGATACCTGTTATATTGGACAACTCCAAAACTTGGCATATTGTTCTCTCCACAAGTATGAGGTTGGAAGAAAGAGGGATTGCGCATGTTCGCCGAGTCAGTCGACACAGACTAACAGAGAGTCACTACTCAAATCTCTTGATCATTAATCGAACTGCAAGTCCTCTTGCATGGTAATCATTTCCTCTATTCTTTTCGTTTGGGGGGATTTTATGGGAATTGAATCTTTGAGATCAGATCATGATCAAGCTGATGAAGATTGTGTTTAAAGTCGGTTCATTATTCGTTGAATTTTCTTATTCTCTTCTAAGTTTGTTATAAACTTATAGTCCCCTTTTTAAGATTGTTGATCATTTGGGTGTAGGTTCGTTGAGTGCAAAGATAGAAGCAATCGTAGCGCTGTCATGCTGCCTTATTCTTTTCTCCCTAATATGGCAGCTTCAAATTTGAGAAACGCCGCAGAGAAGGTATAATGCAAGATATTCATGTTTTTTTCTGACGAATCTCTTGCAAACTAAGCTTAGTGATCAGTTTTTGTTTACTCTGCAACTTGATGAAGCCTTTAAGCTTGAATAATTTTGTTGGTGTTGTTACAGATAAAAGCACAACTTGGTGATTATGATGCCATCCATGTTCGTCGAGGGGACAAACTGAAGACCAGAAAAGACAGATTCGGAGTTGAAAGGATTCAGTTTCCTCATCTAGACAGAGATACTCGCCCGGAGTTTATCCTTCGTAGGATAGAGAAGCGGATCCCACGAGGGAGGACTCTTTTTATTGGTTCTAATGAGAGAACGCCTGGATTTTTTTCCCCTCTCGCCGTCAGGTACTGTACATTACTCTTTGTCTGATCTTCCACGACTCAGTTTTTAGATGTTTCGATTAAGGTGTGCAAGCTTATACATATACCTAGGCTCATTTGTGAAATGTCGTTTGAATTGCTTATACTACAGGTACAAACTGGCTTATTCATCGAATTTCAGCGAGATTTTGGATCCTATAATCAAGAATAATTACCAGCTATTCATGGTGGAGAGACTGGTGATGATGGGAGCCAAAACATACTTCAAAACTTTTCAAGAGTATGAAACGGATCTCACCTTAACTGATGATCCCAAAAAGAACAAGAACTGGGAAATACCAGTGTACACCATGGATGAAAGAAAAGAAGAAGCGAGCTAAAGTTTGTGCCTAATCTACTCAAAAGTGGTTCCAGACGTAGTATTATCACTTCCGACGTACTTGTAGTTAAAGGCTAAATCATTGTATGTGTAAATGCATTAAGATCTGTGTTTTTTGAGTCTCGAAGTTACTTATATATATAAGCTAGTCTTATCACTTCCCACGTTCTTTTGTAGTCGAAGCTAAAATCCTAGGTTGTATAGAAACGGAAACGGATGCGCGGAAACGAAACGTTTCGGAAACGGGAAACGGTTTTTTTCAAATATTAGGAAATGGAAACGTTTTGGAAACGTATGCACATATACATATATATATAGATTAATATATTTATATCTATATATATATATTAAAACACCAAACATAAAAACCATATCAAAAAACTTCAAACAATAAAACTTTAAATATAAATATTAAATAGTTGAATTAAAACACTAATAATATTATATATTTATATCTATAATGAAGTTTTATATTTTAAAATATTTATTTATTAAGTTTCAAATTAAAAAAGAAGTTTCCGTCATGTTTCCAAAACGAAAATGGAGTTTCCATCGTGTTTCCAAACAGAAATTTCTAGGAATCGTGTTTATGTGTCTTGTTTTCCAGTTTCCACGAATTTCTGTTTCCAAAACGTTTCGGAAACGGGAAACGAACCTCGAAAAGAGTTTCATGCAACATAGCTAAAATCATTTGTAGTATGTGAAAACAAGAAGAGAGTAATAGAGGTTTTTCGTGCTTCCAAGCAGTATTGAGTAAATAAATGCATTAAGATCTGTGTTTTCTTAAAGTCTTGAAGTTGCAGAGAGATAAGTTTCTCAGTATTCCTCTTAACTTGCAAATTTGTACTACATAACCTATGTAATATCCTACACTACAAACGCAAAATAAGAAGGTTTGGTCAGATCTTTGGCCGGATCATATATGCTGAGACATGTTGGCTCCAAAGGTTGGTCCAATGACAGCCGAAGAATTCATCACTGTGTTGTTTTTGAAACTGGAATCAACAATGTTTCTGGTTCATCCCAATCAGAGTACAACTCTTTTTGAATTAGTGGGACTGTGCTTCGAGAAGGATGTTTGTGGCAGAGTTGACATCATTTCTGGCATGCATGAGCGCCTGTCTTGCTGCGTTTCTGTCAAAGCCCATTGATACCAATGTAGCTATGGCTTCCTCAGATGGCTCCACACTTGACGCCACTGGAGCTGGCTGAGATCTCTGAAAACAAAGAAACGTTTTAGCTGCTACTAAGAGTTTGGCTTGAAGGCAAAACGAATGTTACTGAGAAAATTTAAGGATGAGACTCACCTCTGCTCGGCGCCCTGCGTTAGGTGATATAGTCCCAACGATGTTCCTGCTTGGTGCTGGAGGAGGAGAGTTACTGAAGGAGGGAAAAGAAAGCCGGGAAAAGAACGAAGCCACGAGCTCGGGGAACTGTAATGTGTTGAGACATAAATTTAAGGTTACTCTTAGAGACATAGAAGCTAAGAAGCCAACATTCTCACAGAGAGATATATAAAGATGTGTTTGTTTCTACGAAAAAGGTTAGATTGGTATATAACCTTTGCCTTGCGGATGCCAAGGATGTTCAAACGATACAAGGAACCGGCAATTATGCCGCAAATTCCAGGAAAGATGGATCTTTTCCAAGAAGATAGTAAAAGCTTCAAAAAACAATCCAAGAAGATTATCAGACTGATACTAAGAACACTAAACGAACAACAGATAGTTACATTAAACCTATGGTATGTGTACCTGAACTCCTGCAAGATATATGAATGACTTATCAGAGAAGTTGACACCAAATACGCGAAATCTCGTTGAAACAGGAATGTCTAAGTAGAAGGGTATAAACGAAGCAAATATCAGGCCGTATGGTCCAGATGTCAGTAAGTTTGTGGTGGTATCTGGAAAAAGAAACAACAGATAGTTACCTTAATAAATAGATCCAAGGTCAACATATTCCTTAGTGAAGTTAAGTTAAGTTTTACAAATGTATAAAATCTATAGCGGATGCACCAGAAAAAAAAAAACACATGAACTGAAACACATAATCTAAATCCTGGACCAGGTGAAAATCCAGTAAACGATCTTCATGAGAATTAGAGAGAAGAAAAACTAATGGTCACAGTGATCTAAACATAATTCATAAGCTCCTATATCATATTCAGAGCACCTCAATTCTTCCTTGTGCATTGTTCCCTTCATAATTATTGCAGGAATTTGTAATGAAGCTAATTTACAAACCAACAACCAAATCCTTTATTGTAACATTGGTGCCACTATGCATATCCCCTAACTAATAAGCAAAAGACGTAAACTTTGAAGAGGCTGTCCTGAAATAGAGTGATGGTTACCTTTAAGCAGTGATAACAAAAAGACCTCTAGTAGTAGAGATACACTCCCTGAGAACAAGAGAAAAACCTGCAGCAGCAACACTACTATCTCATTAAACCTTTTGTAAGCAGAAGAAAATAGTGGAATTTTTAAACAACTTCAAAAGAAATTATTAGCAGTAAACCTTTCTAGTTACCACCAGTTTGCCAAGAGGAACAAGAAACAGAAAACACATGAGGATATATCTACCAAGCAAAGAGAGATGAGCTACAAGTATCACTAACCGAGTACTTATTTGAGCCAATCTGTCTCTCGAAAACTCGGAAGTAGTATAGCAAATACAATCCAAACATCAGTTCCGGCGTAGAGGAGAAGGCAAAAGTCGACATGATTAACTTCCATATCCGGAACTTCTCAAAAATATCCTGCAATTTTGAGATAATAGATTTACATAGCAACTAAAAGATAACTTCGGATCCTGAACTGGGAAGCTATAAGGTTAATGGCAAACAACACAAAACAGATAATCAGATGCAAGTTATCGAACTACATCACACTTGGACGATCAAAACAGTAAGGCAAATCATCATTATTCAGCACCACCACACACGGCTTAAGTCTCTAATCAAAGTGTCAAAATCATCATTATTGTTGGAGAATGCCAAAATCGAATAAATCGGGATACCTAGTCCACCCAGCGAATCCTAGAGTAAAACTCCATAAACAAAATCTAAAACCTGAGTAAAAGAAATCACGAATCACCAAATGCGAATATACCTGGTAAGACAAACCGAGCTTGGAAGAACGACCTTGGATCCCGAAGAAGACAGTGAAAAGAGCACTCGTGATGACGAAGGCTTTCGTGACCGGAGCATTATCTGCAACATCGAACAACACTCAGAAATCGACATTAAGAAAAGTACCACGAGAGAAGAAACTGATGATTAAGCGATGGCAGGACGAATACGTACGGAAACCGGAAGGACCGCCGTTCATCTTCGCCGGTCGACGAAGACACAATCGGTGAGCAAAATCAATCAATCTGGGATTTTCGAGATCGATGCAACAAACAACCTTTTGATCTTCTTTCTTTCTTTCTTTCTTTCGGAGAAGCAAATTCAATTTACTTCAGATATTAAAAACATCAAATTTCAGAAAATACAGATAAATCATTCATTTCAATTTTCACACTTTTTAGTTGGCAAATTTGACCAATTAATTAATTTAAAAACTCTATTAGAAATAGAATAGTCCAGAATATTTCTTAGCTCTATAGAGGATTTAACAGATTGAAGAAGGTAAAACAAAAAAAGAAGAGGAATTACAGTGATGCAACACATGTAAGTTGCATGTAAATTATTCATCAGTTTAATTAGGGCAACACACTACATATGTATATAGTTAACTAGCATTTTGTGTGATTATTAGAGTCTAAGACGAAGAAAATGCAATCTTTGTTTGATATCCAGCTGATCGAGGTTACATTTGAAGTTTTTTTTAAATTGTTTTCAAGAGTTTAATAGAGACTTACAGTAGTTGTTGTTTTTTTTTTTTGAATTTGAAGCTTCTAATTGTATCTTGAGATGAAGTTAACTCGAGACTCGAGAGCTCAACATAACATGAATCTGAACCTCTAATTGTATCGCTTAGTAAGATAAATAACGATAAACTTACTGACTTCATTTTTGAGTAAAGAAAAAACTTCTACGACAAAAAAAATAATCAGCAGTAAGTAGAGAATATGCGTTGGTGAAAAAAGATTTTAAACTCAAAACCTGGTTACTGAACTTAATTCTTACACACATGGAGATAACCATAGTTAAGGGCTTCAACAAGAGTAGTAGAGTACAACAAAAAGGAGATGCCAAAAGAATCCTTCCAAGGAGACAAGAGTACGAGAATGATTTACCAAAGAGGTTCAAAGACCTAACCCTACGGTTCGTCCATCTCTCCTCCTTAATCCCGCTGTGTACTGCTTCTCTAAATCCATCTGCAACTCTTTCTGCTTCTCCACCTCGACTTCGCTTAGGTTCTGCTCTTGATTTACCGTACTCGCTTTCACACCCTACAATGATGCACCAACGCAACCTCAGACTCTGAAAATGTGTTAGTATTACTTTATACACAGCCAAATTCTATGCAAACTTTCTTCTTTTTTTATATGAAACTTCGCATAATTCTGGAATCATGCCCTAAATAGGGAAGGAAGGATGAGATTTACCATAAGTTTGTTGAACTTTTCTTGACGTTCAGGGTCACCAATTAGTGCACTAGCACTATCCCAACGATGAGCAGACTGGTTCGAATGAAAATAAGCAAAAGTAGAATCACGAGAAAATTTATGAGTTTACGGTTTTATATCACTACATTTGTATTTACAGATCCAAGTAGGGTCATCATTCATTATGATACCTCTTCTGCTGCTGTGCTTTTCTTCTTTCCCCACAGTAACTTCTTCTTTTGATCTGTTGTCAGGTAACCCGTTCCCACAAGGTTTTTGTTCACTGTATTCAACGAGGAAACGGTTAAGAACTAGGGAAAAGCAGACAATGAGTAGGCTTTTGTGTAAGCATTTTCAATTGGAACACAATGTTAACGGGCTATATAGGATGCCACATAACTTTCAATTAACTATTTTCAGATGGCAAGATCATAAGTATACAAAAGCAAGGACAAGTCAAATCCGAAAGGAAGTCAAATAAATGAAGAGAAAAACCCTAGAAGATTTAGAATAGCACCATAACAGTATTACCTAATTCAGCAGCCTGCATAGCTGCAACTTTGGCAGCATCAACATCACCAGGGGAAGGCTTTATGATTGATGTCTGCTTCTCTTCTACGGTTGCACTATAACTTTAGAGCAAGGAGGTATAAAAAAAACACAGAAAGAAAATATCTGAAATTAAGAGTCTTACCATTACTACTGCCATGAGTAAACTTCTCTGAAATGAACCCCTTCAGTTTCTTAGAATGTGTATCTCGATTCTCAGTTGCCAAACATTTCCCATCAGGACGGTCTCTTGGAGATTTAACATGAACATCCTTCTCCTTGCTAATCTCACGGTTGTCAAGTTCCTTTCTTTCATCACGGGAATGACGGTCACCAAAACTCCAGCGGGAGTCTCTTTTCTCATCTTGAAGATCTCTCCCCCGCACGAAACCCTTCTCTCTTTTCTCGTCTTCAAAATCTCTCCCCCGCACGAAACCCTTCTCTTTATCCTCCACTCTTGAGTCTGCGTATCTCCAACGAGATGAAAAATCTTCAACTTTATCGTTACTATTGAGTCTATGTCCAGAGTTGCTATACTTATCACGGGAATGTCTGTGTGAATCATTTCTTGACCTGCTATGTTCAGTCTCTACTCCTGTACGGTCAATATGACGGCCACCCCTTGAATCACGGCTAGATCGAGGTGCATCACGCTCATATCTGCTGTACTCCTCACGCTTAGAACCATAGTTATCATCATCCCTAGAGTACCTCTCATGTCTATGTGAATCACCTCTACCATAGCGACTGCGATCAGACTCCCGCCTATCCTCTTTCCTCGTATGAGCTGGTTCAGAATCTTTCCTAATATTTCCCCTAGAATCAGAACTCTGATTACGTTCAGGACTTCCTACAAAAGAAGAACCAACAATTCTAAACTGAGCTACGGCTAGAGCTGACAGAGGAAACACAACGAAACGACCAACTAAGATGCACAATTACATGATACAATCAAATACAAGAACTCCTAAGCGCCGTTCATAAAAAAAAACAATCACCTAAAATACTATAACAAATACGCTAATATAACAGTCTATAATAAGCTATTAGAATTTTTTTTGGAGATACGAACTAACCATCAGAAGAAGAGCCATCGTCAGCTAAAGCTCGGCGGCGATATTTTCTACTAGCACCGTTATTAGAAGGCTTTCGAAAAGCAGCCGTGGTATCACCATCACCATAACCATAACCATCATCATGATGCAAAGGTGAATTCAGTTCTGTATCCATTGAGCTGAAAAATACAATTGGTAATTGGCTTCAATGAAAAAAAGAACTAAGACTGAGACCATAACTCGAAATCCGAAAGGATGTTTTTGCTCACCACCGGAGAAATTTTGCAGCCGAATTTACAAGATTGGGAGATCGAATCGAACAAAACGAGAAGATAGGATTCCAAAATAATTCAACACTCTTTCAATTTACCAGTGAAATTTGATCGATATCTCTCTCTACAAAAGATCACTCTCTATTTTCCTGGGAAAACAAAAAAAAAGTTTAGGGTTCGAAGAGGGAAGATATTTTTCCTCCGTGTGATTCCCTTAAAATCAGATGAGGCGGTGAGGCTTAATGGGCCGATAAAGCCCATTTATCAGCCTTTCATGGGCTGGTTTTACACTCAACTTTGGGATATGTATACACTAATCTTTCAATCAGTTGACCAACATGATGAGTTGATTTATGAAATTAAAAACATTACTATATTGTGGACCACCGAGTTTGACTCCTTTCATAGACTTTTTATTTTTAATACTCGACAACATGCTTTGCTTGCATTGGCCCAAAATGAGAACTCTTTTTTTTTTTTTTTTTTTTTTGTTGAAACATGATAAGAAGGTTATCAGCAATAAATTGCCATCTCTTCATGATAACACATTTGTCCATCTATCATTGGCGTGTGTGTCCAAATGTCATTGCCAACTAAATGGGAGTATTTTGTTAATTATATGACTTGAATTTTTGCTGGACCATGTTCTTTTATGATAAGAATTTTTCTTGCAAAAAAAAAAAAAAAAACGTCTTACTGTATTTAATAAAGGACTCGCGAGACCTATGAAAATGATGCAGGATCGGCGCAGACCTCAATTTTAATCCAAAGTGAGTTTAGTTCCGCCAGTGAATAAACAAACAGTAAGACTTTGAATCAATGTTGCGGATAAATCAGACTAATCAATTAGTAGTTTACTGCATCCAATATTTTTAGGATGGATGACAAACTGCCGCAATCGGTATGTAGTTGGTTTCATGACGGAATTTTTTCTTTTTTATTCTACAAAAAATGGTCTAATCTACAAACGGATTTGTCCCCTTCAACTAATGTAATCATTCGAATCCTAAATAATATTCCTTGAAACTATGTTATTGAATTAATGTTGTTAAGTATATGTTTAAATTAAGTTGGTGAATATTGAATGTAATCTATATATGTAGATGACTAGTTTTCTCTCCGTTTTAAAAAAATATAAAAAATTAGAGTTATATATTAAATCGTTTTTTAGGAGAAAAAGATGAAAATTTATGAAGTTTTGGGTTTGAATTTTTATATAGTTTGCTTCCATGCATTTTAGTAAAACTTGATCGTTGTGAAATAGATAAGATCTAATTGTTTATGATAATACAAAAAAAAAATTGCTGTGTTTGTGTGGCCATGTTCCTTTTTGATAGAGATATGTATAAGAGACTAAAACCTAGCCCATATCAACAGCTATAAATTTTGCATTCGTCATAATCATCGCGTATACATGATATTGATGGTATACGAAACTTAGTACGACGTTGCTACTTTTTAAAAAAATCAACTTCGTTCTACTAGTTTCTGCAACGTTCTAATTATTGTCTACGTTGAATGTGGACATGATTCTCTTGTTTTTCATGCCTATTGATCATATATAATCAAATTACACATATCGACTATAAGGGCCGAAAAAAAAACAAAGTTAAACAAACCCCTTCTTTTTCCACAAGGAAGCAAAAGTCGTTTGAATCCGTTTACTTGGAAGTCAACCCATGTGCTCACTGATCACCAAGTTTCCGACACGTATAATAATATTTTTAAATTTTTTTCTTTCTTTTTATTTTTCCTTTTTACAACCCTCCAATTTCTTACAGAAAAAGGCAATGAAAAAATAGAATCGCGCTTGAGCTTGAGTCTCCTGCAATTGAAATGATTATGATTTTTGTTTTTCTTTCTTTTTTGAAAAGATTTGCAGTTGAAAAAATGCAAATCATGTTTATGTTATCTGTAATATGAATAACAGATTTAAAAAATGTATTTGAGGTTTAAATCTTAATATCATAATATATCTGAGGTTTGAAATACATGATTTCTTTTCAATGCAAATCTTTTAAAAAATGTAAGGTTGTATGATAATTAGTAATCGTGTGGGTATTGGGTACTTAGAGCATCTCCAATGGTCCTTTATTTTTATTTCTATAATGGAGAAACTTTATAATAGAGGTGAATTTAGGGGAGTTTTACTCTAATAATCCTTTATTTTCACCTTTAAAATAGAGATTGTTATTTTTTTTTTTTATTTATAGAGTAACTCTATTTTTTTTACAGAAATTCCTTTATAAATAGAGGAAAAAAATAACAATCTCTATTTTAGAAGTGAAAATAAATGATCATTGAAGTAAAACTTATCTATATTATAGAAGTTCTCTATTATAGAAAAAAAAATAGGAAAATATTATTGATAAATTTTATTATGAGAAAAAGATAAAAGTGGAAATATTAAATGAATTTGTCAGGAGAACTGGGAAAGAGGGGTCTACCGTCTACGTTACACGTGACTTGACTTTCTTTGAATTTTTTTTGTTTGAAGATCTTTAAAAGGATGCTTTTAATCTTCTTCTTTTTTTTTATCATATCCTCTTGTTCTAAATCATACTATCAACTAACTAAATAAGCATTTGATAACTCCCTTTTTTTGTCTTATCGTAAATCGTAAATAAAATACTACTAGGTGTATTGACTTTTTTTTTAATTCCGCCGTAAATTACACGTCAATTAAGCATTAATCACTCATCTTTGGAGAAAAAGAAAAAGACTTGTTCTCTAATTAGGAGAAGAGAGATTAAACAGAGTGACAGTGAGACCACACTGATGCATGCTACTTGCTTTCTTCCCCCCACTTGCCAACCTGGACCCCTCATCTCCCCATTCCTTTCTTAATCCTTACCATAATTAACTACTATTCTCTTTTTTTTCTCTCTTAAATTATTGTACTGTTTTTTGTTTGTTGGCTATATATATATTAGTACAGTTTTCATTTACTGTATATACATAGTTTGACCCCAAAAAAAAACACACAACTGTGTAATTTATAAGATGAAAACGTTGAAACTTTAATGGTTTGTGCTAATATACCATTTAAAGTGAGTGCATCTTAGAATCGCTTAAGCAACAACTGAACACAAAAGCATACTCACTTATTCTGTTAAAAAAAAAAATTGACTTCGAACATATTTACAAAAACATATGCGACTTTTCTCATTTTTAGAAATATTCTTTTCCATTTAGCATGACCAATTTTTGTGACGTAATCTCGTAAGAGTTATGATGATATGTATTCTCCAATCTGTTTGAATATTATTAAAGACCAAACTAACACGTAGGAAATATGTACCCCCAACGGCTCAACGACGTTTGTGCTAGGCTAAATAGATCGATCATTTGAAGTGGAAAAGTGAAAGTTCATCTCAAAATCACTTACGATTAAAAAATTTAGTTAATACTGAATAGATTCAATTGAACAACATAACCAACAACTGAACACGAAACCAAACTCAATTAAGGAAACCAAACTTACAAAATTGACTTCGAACTTTTTCGTATTAAGGAAACATAAAACATATGCGACTTTTCTCATATTTCAAAAAGGTTATTTCCATATATCATGACTAGTTTCTAGTGACGTAATCTCGTAAGAGTAATGTTGATGTAATATATGACGTTATATATATTTTTTTTGATTGAGAGTGGTATTCATGTGGACGAGGATCAACGAATAGCTCCATCATCTCCACCATATGAGCGCAGCCGCCGGCTCTCTCGCCTTGATCACCACTTAAAACCTTTCTTATCTTTTTTTCTCACCACGCGACCATTTCCTCGAGTGAGATGCACGTTACACTCCCTAAAAAGTTAGATATTTCGAGTCATCCCACCTATCAGAAAACAGGTGAGGCACACGCGCCGTCATTCAATACGTTTTGTTTCCTTTCATCTGCAACCTCCCTTTCCTATTAATTTCCTCTCACCTTCCAAACAAATGTAAAAAAGACAACATTATATAAAGCTCTGTCGAAGCTTGAAAAATTAACTGAAAAACAAAAAAAAAAAAACAAAACAAAAACACATAAACATCTGTCTGAATCCTCTCATATGGAGTCATCATCATCGACGTTTCTTACCACCACAAGCTTAGAACAGAGAAACCCATCTCTCCTTTCAAGAAAATCACCAAAGCATAAGAAGAAGACGAACAAACCCATCAAAGTCCGTTACATCTCAAACCCCATGAGAGTCCAGACTTGTGCTTCCAAGTTTAGAGAGCTTGTTCAAGAGCTGACTGGCCAAGACGCGGTAGATCTTCAACCGGAGTCCATCTACGACTCCCCATCCTCCTCCGACCACAACCCTTCTCCGCCACCGTGCGCGGTCTCTACGCCGGAGGATCTGACGCCACGTGTTCTCCATCATCAGGAGCTGTTCGATGGTAGAGTCGGTGATTGTTATGAGCCGTTGGTTGGGGAAGAGATGTTTTTACCACAGCTGTCGGCAGGTTTTTCTGGGTTTTTCTCGAATGGGTTTTACAATGTGAATGACTTTGGAAGCATCGATTCTATGTGACTAAAATTAGGGTTTCATCGAGTAGATTATATAAAATTATGAATTCGATACATAATTTTAACCACCAAAGAAATAGAAAAAACATTAAAATTTGGTACATGGATATATCAATTAACTAGGGTTTAAGATGCGAGTTATATGAGTAAGTTATACTGTATAAAGTTCTGAATTGATCTTCTTTTATATGTATTTTCTTGATTTGTTTTGTTTATTGTCCCTTTAAACTTCGGTATGTATGAATGAATATGTATATCTTATGTAATCAAGAAGTGATATTCTATTTCTATAGTTAGCTAATAGCAAAGTACAACTCTCACATTCACATTCCTTGTCAATACACAAACACAATCGAGCAATCCCTGTTTTCGTATCTACGTAAACTGATTTATCGGGTTGATAAAATTGTTAGTTGCAGTGTTGATGATTGAAAATTTGTTGAGGGCAAGTCAATAGGAATAACATTTATGAACACGAAAGTTCGTTTCCATAAACTCCCAACTACCACAACACTGCTGTGACAACAGCATTCATCTAATCTAATAAGTCACCCGGTACTTCAACACAACTGAACAATATTTATACCAGTTGAGTAGCACTGTGATGTTCCAAAGCAATGTAAACATAGGTATTGAGAAGAAGGCACGCGATTTACTTAATTCATCCTGGTTTGTTGAAGGCATTATATGATTCGATTAAAGCCATCGAGAACCTTTTTCTTTGCGAGACATCTGAGAGATTCTTTTTAGTGTAGAGAACCTTTGATATTTAGGGATTCTAAAGCTACAAAAATGTACATTTGGATTTTGAGTATAATTAACGATTATAAATATCGCTTTCTAGGCTTGCATTTATGTTTACCATATTGCTCTGTATTTTGAGTATTAACCAAACATTATTCCATCTCCTTAGAAAGATACGTTCACAAAATTATGTTCATCAGTATTATAAAGCACATCAACTACTCAAAGCCTCAAACACAGTGGTTCGTTCACTTTTAAGCGCTTTTGTTAGTTTGATTGTATATATTTAATATGTTCCGTTCATTACAAGGAAAGCTTCTTGTCAAAACCGATCCATATGTGTACTCTTACACTTTTTCTTTGGGTCGACAGTCCCTCTTAGTCTTTTTGAATTAATAGCTCCGGTACACAATAGTAAATGTCAATGGACAAGGTCCAACCATATAACCTAACCGTATTAATTCTTACTTCTTAGGTAATTTTCTCTATATAACAATCAAATGAAAAGCTTTCAGTTACTCTTGTTGTTGGTAACTATAGATTTTAAACACAATCGCTGCTTAGAGACTTTAAAGCAAATTCTTTTTTTTTCCTCCTTATATATTAAAGAAAAAATTATAGGACAGTTCATAGTAGATTTATACTAAATGTTTAAAATTTTGGATCCAAATTCATAGTAAAATCTAACTTTTTGGACAAGTTTTTTTTTTCTTTTTACAAAATTGAGCATTTTTTCATATACTTGTATCATTTACTCTTAACTTAGATGAATCTTAATTAAAAAAAAAAACCAAAAAACAAAGTTTTGTGGGACCCCAAGCCGTGGTTTAGGTCGCCTGCCTCCGAACAGTAGTACTCAATTGATTAAACAAGACAGCTTTTGTTTAAATTTTTAATTTTTCGCTTTCACATTGCTAGAAACGTACCCGTATTAATAACTAAACGTACCACAAAGATTGTTTTAAAAATCTAAACGTACCACAAAGATTGTTTTAAAAATCTAAACATACCACAAAGATTGTTTTGGTTGACACCAGTGACAATAACAATAGGCTTAACTTTTAAATATCCAAGATCATCTAAATAGATAAGTTAGGACAGAGGCAGACCTAGTAAAAAATATTCATGGCTGCAGATTGCTCTTAGGTAAAGTCGAATCCTCTCCTCCTTTAAGCATTTTAGGGATAAACTTTACCACTTATCTTACTTTGCATAATATAAAACTTTTAGGTATTTGTATACTTAATGGGGGCAGCCACCACAACCTCAACGTGGGTCCGCCACTGAGTTAGGAGTCCCACCACTAAAAAACATGACTATGGTAAATTAGACTAATAAGATTAATAATGGAAAATATAGTGAAAATATATATGACCTTTCACCTTTCAGATATAGTGAAAACATGACTATGGTAAATTCTCTCACAATTGTCGAAGCTCATTGTAACAAACTGATTTTGATCGGGTATAGATTGTAGTAATTGTTGTGTCTAGGCTTCTCGCCATGGTAAAGCACGGTTGTGGTGTCTCAGAGCTTAAAGTTTACAATGTCACTTCTTCATCTCATTCGAATCCCATGCGAGTTGGTGAATTGATGGACCTCTCTCATCAACATCTTCGTGACTCTCCAATGGAAGAAACAGTAATAGACTTAGAGCGTATGAAATTATACTAAAGTTTACAATTTCTGACCTAAATTCATACTAAATCTAATTTTTTTGAACAAGTTTTTTTTTTTTCTTTTTACAAAATTGAGCATTTTTTTCATATACTTGTATCATTTAGTCTTAAACTTAAATGAATCTTAATTAACAAAAAAAAAAACAAAAAAAAACAAAATTTTGTGGGTCCCCAAACCCTTATTTAGGTCGCCTGTCCTCCGAAGTCCCAACAATAGTACTAAATTGATTAAACCTACCCGTATTAATAATACCTACAATTTTCAATCCTTAATTAGATTTATTTATTACTTTAATATTAACAATATTAATAAAATAATAAAATAATGTTTTATTCGTATCCCATCTGATTTAATTATGATATTTTAACTTTTTAAAAGTTTTAAATTATTTAAAATAAAGAATCAGAATAAACCAAATATATGTTATCGTACTTTAAATAGAGTACTGTCTTCAAATTTAATTGTTAATTTATGTTAAAGACCCCATAGGAGGATGAAGAATACAGATGGTCTAAGTAACTTTCCCTATATATACACTCCTAGTCTCCCACAAAAGCCCTTATCAAAACCAACTTAGTTTTAGTTTTTTTCTTAAAATCTTTCCTTTCGTTAATTATATTTATTGGTGGCTAAAAATGGCAACCAGTAATCTCCTCGCCACGAGCAACGCCGTCAAATTGAATGGTGTCAGCTTCTTCTCCTATTTTACCGGCAAACCTAACCGCTACTTGGCTCGTTGTTGGTCGCAGACTACTACTACCCCTAGAGTCCAAACTTTGAAAGCTGCGACGTCGTCAATGAAACCCAAGGCAGAATCAGGTCCTAACAGTGACGTAATTGGAATCATCCGTTTCTTAAGAGGAAAAAGCTATCTCGTTACTGGTGCAACAGGGTTTCTTGCCAAAGGTAAGTAAAAAACACTAAATTAGAGTTTTCTTCTTATCCAAGTAAACTTATTTTCAGGTTGAAAAATTGTTCGTTGCAGTGTTGATTGAGAAATTGTTGAGGGAAAGTCCTGAGATTGGGAAGATCTTCCTTCTGATGAGATCCAAGGATCAAGAATCAGCAAACAAGAGACTCTACGATGAGGTCTGTTTTACATATTTCCATTCTCAACCATTTTAATTTTGGTTCCTTATCACATTCTGTACCCTTTTTTCATTTTTCAAACAGATCATAAGCTCAGATCTGTTCATGCTTCTGAAGCAAATGCACGGGAGGTCTTATGAAGCTTTCATGAAGAGCAAGTTGATTCCAGTAATTGGAGACATTGGAGAAGCCAATCTAGGGATCGAACCTGAAATAGCAGACATGATTAGTGAGGAGATTGATGTCATTATCAGTTGTGGTGGTCGTACAACATTCGACGACAGGTGTTTCCTCTGTTTCTTCTTGCTCGATTATTCACTGCTTGCAAATTAACTGTAGTAATTCATTGATGACTTTGCTTTTAATCCAAACAAACCGAAACAGATACGACTCTGCCCTAAGTGTCAATGCTCTTGGACCTAATAGGCTCTTAAGCTTCGGAAAAGAATGCAAGAAGTTAAAACTTTTTCTCCATTTTTCAACTGGTATGAGTTTTTTTTCTTCTTAATTTGTTGTTTTGGCAGAGATTAAGGTGTTTGCAGAAAACTTTCAGAAACTGATTTTTTTTTTTTTTTTTTTTGGATACATAGCTTACGTGACTGGAAAGAAAGAGGGGTTAGTACTAGAGACTCCTTTGTGTATTGGAGAAAACATAACTTCTGACTTGAACATCGAATACGAGCTGAAACTAGCTTCAGAAGCTGTAAGAGAGTTCCATGGCAGAGAAGAAACCAATAAACTGAAAGAACTCGGTTTTGAAAGGTGAGAAAATAATCGCTAAATTTTTACTTTCTGCACCACCTTCTATGTTTTTTTTATCTTATATATGTAACAAAAATTACTTTCTTATCTACGAAAATCTGAAATAATATGTGGTTATGTTATGAGAAACAGAGCTCAACACTATGGATGGGAAAACAGTTACACATTCACAAAAGCCATGGGTGAGACTCTAATTCACAGCAATCGAGGAGATTTGCCTGTGGTGATCATAAGGCCTAGTATTATCGAAAGCTCTTACAAGGAGCCTTTCCCTGGCTGGATCCAAGGAATAAGGTTAAAAAGTTATTTTTAGAAACAAGGAACTACTGAAATTTTGTCGTTTTAAGTACTGAATTCAATTTTTTTTTTGGTATAAAACAGAATGGTTGATCCAATCATCGTTGGCTATGGCAAAGGCCAGATATCTGGATTCTGGGCAGATTCTAAATCTTTGTTGGACATCACACCTGTTGATATGGTTGTGAACGCGGCAATAACAGCCATGGCAAAGCATGGTTGTGGTGTACCAGAGCTCAAAGTTTACACTGTCACTTCTACATCTCATGCAAACCCACTGCGATTTGGCGAGTTGATGGACCTCTCTTACCAACATCTGCGTGACTCTCCACTGGAAGATACAGAGATAGATTTAGCGCCAATGAAATACCACAGTTCCTTAGAGAGTTTCACCTCCTCTTTGTCCAACAAAATGAAAAGAAAAGAAGGAGTGTCTCATATATCCACAATGAGCGATAAGGGAAAGAGAAGGCTAAACTATCTTGTGTCCATGGCAAGAATATATAAGCCTTACATGTTCTTTCAAGCGCGGTAATTAATACAACATACTTGGCCTTGTTCTTATATTTATATTATAAAGCATTCATGAGATTACTAACCCATAATTCAAATTCTATACTAGGTTTGACGATACGAATACAACAAGTTTGATGCATGAGATGTCTATGGAAGAGAGAAAGATGTTTGAGTTCAATACCAAAGGCATTGACTGGAAGCATTACATTGCCAACGTTCATCTTCCGGGTCTCAAAAAGCAATTCTTTCACGGATGAGGGAAGATCCAGTTAAAGAGAATGATTTAAGATATGATATATGAACGAACAAAATAATAAATAAATAAAAAAAACTCTTTTTTTTTTTTTTGCTCATGCGTGCAGGTATCAATTAATAAAATAATGTTAATAAGATTTTTTTTTATTTTTTATCGAATAGTAAGATTTAACAACAAAATCAATCCGGAGAGTAAATTAATGCTTTTTTGCAAGATGTTGCAAGGCTGCAACTTATATACTTGGAAATTTAACCTTTTACCACAAAAAAAAACTAATATACTTGGGCTTGGGCTTGGGCTTGGGCAGTCAAAAGAAAGGGCTTTGGTTAGTTTAACTAATTTCTAAAACCAACTAAACCCTAAATTGAAAGGCTCTCCCTATCTCCGGCGAGTGTCGCCGGCGTTCTGTAACTCACTGGGGAACAAGTTTTGTTTTTTTCTTTACTTTGGAGTGAAATAGATAAGCAAAAGCTATATAGATGCCTTCGAAGAAGAAGCAGTCGAGGACGCCATCACGGCTATCCAATTCAGAACCGCCTGCGTCTCCCAAAACTCCGGCGTCTTCAACAACGAGTCGAGACACAGATTCTATCAACGAAGAAGAACTTAGGAGAAGTATTGAAGAAGCGTCAGCTGCGTTTCCTTGTCTTCTCGGAAATGCTGCAATCATCGGAAGAGTAGCCGATGTTGCATCAGAGTCTATCAGAGGCTCTAAGATTTGGCTATCGGAAACTTCGATGGTCGCTGCTTCTCTCAGCCCTGGTTCCACTGTCTCGGTAATAAAAATTGAATCTTTTTCGAAGGATGCAAATTTTGATTCTTTCTAAAGCTTCGAATTGCTAATGGTAAATAGGTATCACTGGCTTCTCCGGAGAGTAAATTTTCGAGAAGCTTCCCTCTCAGCTCGATAAAAGCTGAATATGGAGATGACTGTGATAGTAGCATTGCAAATGAACCAGGGAACTATTTTGTGCTTGCCACTGTTTTCTCTTCTTCAAAGGTCAGATGGTTCTTATTCGAAGTAACCTTTGCGGTCTGATATTTATTTCTTGGTTATAAGAAAAATTTAAATTCTTTTGTATTTTGGAATTGCAGGTTTTGAAGGATGCTGTTCGTATTTCATTGAATCTATGCTATGGGCTTGGTTGTCCTGTCTCAGGCAGGACTGTTTTTGTATACCCTGTTAGTGGTCCTTCTTTAAGTGATCGATTCAACGGGAATGGTGGATCACTCAGTAATGATGTTAATCATCTCTCGCTGCTTGCGTGCAAAGAGTTGTCTTTGCAGTTGACTCCCTTCAGGAATATGTTACTACAAGCTAATAATGCTTTTGAAAGTTCTCACGAGCAGAACGGAAATGGGAATTCAACTCCTAAGACACCATCAAACTTGCTAAAGTTTAGTTCTCCTCGCCCCAAATCTCCGGCTTCACCAATCACAGAGGGCCCTGTTTTCAGTACCAAACAGCAGTTTTCATCTGAAAGTTCACTTGATTTACGAGAGGTGTTGAGCAATGAAAGTTCGAAAAGGCTTCTGCAGATTTGTGCAAGTTCGTGGCTTTACCCTTGTAGCCTGCTTTATGGGAATTTCGTCGCTGTACCAATTCTCTCAGAAATCTGTATATTCTGTGTCAAAAGAGCTAATAAAAGGCCATCTGATACGTCCAATAGAAATCATGCTTTTATGATAAATCAGGAAACTAAAGTCTACCTCCATCATACATTGGACTTAGCATCTGGAACATCTGCGCAAGGTCTGCAGTTTGATGAAGACAATGAAGGAGAAAATTCAGGATGTGAACTCGCAAAGTTAGGTGGTCTCTCTAAAGAATATACAATTTTGAGGGACATAATTGTTTCCTCATCCACAAAGAATTCCTTATCAAGGTAACTATTGCAGTAATTTGAGCAATTTGATCATATTTTAAGAGACTCTGTATTAGCCTAAAAAGTAAACATGCATGTTAAGTAGAAAAAGTCTGTATGTAGTCCACCTAAGTTTTCCTTGTCGCGCTCATTTGAACTCACTTGTTAGGTTGAGAATATTGTCTAGCCAATAAAATGAGTATTTATTCACTTTTTCCTGTTGAAAGCTGTTGCTATTCTGCTGATATGTATGCTTTACTAGTTGTAAGAGCATCGTCATATAGCAAGGCTAAGTCCATCTGGTTGTTAATTTTTGTGAATACTGCTACCTTTTTAGATTTCTGTTTTACTTATAATATTTGTATGTTTATAATTGGCATGATCATTTTAGTCTTGGTTTGCGACCTACAAAGGGAGTGCTTATTCATGGACCTCCAGGCACAGGAAAAACATCTTTGGCTCGGTCCTTTGCCCGTGATTCTGGTGTCAACTTTTTCTCTGTGAATGGATCTGAGATTATAAGCCAGTATTTGGGTGAAAGTGAGAAAGCTCTAGATGAGGTTTTCAGATCTGCTAGCAATGCTACACCTGCTGTGGTTAGAGTTTTACACTATATTCTTTTTTATATACTAGATTTTATTGAGTTCTTTTGATATTCACTTGATACCCCAACAATAGATATCTTATCATATTAATTTAGTAGCTGCGTGCGAATTTTGTTTCTTATAAAGGTGTTCATTGATAACTTGGATGCCATTGCTCCTGCCCGGAAAGAAGGAGGCGAAGAATTGTCTCAGAGGATGGTAGCTACGTTACTGAATTTATTGGATGGAATAAGTAGGAGTGATGGCGTTGTTGTAATTGCTGCAACCAATAGACTTGATAGCATTGAGCCCGCCCTTAGACGGCCGGGAAGACTAGACAGGGAAATTGAAATTGGTAAGACGAGGACCTTGTGAAAAGCAGACCATCTTACGATATAGTTCAGATCTTACTCCCTAATATGTGTTTAAATATTTCCTAATAATTTAGGTGTACCATCTTCTGCACAACGGTCCGATATACTTCACACAATTCTCTGTGGGATGCATCATTCACTTTCAGACATCCAGGTTGAACAGCTTGCTATGGCAACACATGGTTTTGTTGGTGCAGATCTGTCTGCACTGTGTTGTGAGGCAGCCTTTGTTTGCTTAAGGCGGTATCTTGATCAGAGATCCTCCTCTAGCCATTCGCCTCTTGAAGAAGCACCTGTTGCTGAGTCCTCGACAAATATGTCAAACATATCATCTGATGAATCGGATTCTGCATCATCATGTATCACAGTTTCACCCACTAATTCAGGGGATCAGCATTCATTGGTTTTAAATGGGACAGTCTCTCTAGTAGCAGATGGTATTCAAAACAGTGGCAACTCTTGTTCTGAACAGATGCTTAGCAAAGAAGGGGAACCTACCTTAAGTGTAGGATTTGAAGATTTTGAAAATGCTAAGACCAAAATCAGACCTAGTGCCATGCGAGAGGTATGACCATTTCCTCCTAGAAAGTTAAGCTGACTTAATGATGAGCCACTGTCAACTCTTCGTATCATTGTTTCCCTCATTCTGACTCATTGTCTCTAGTTTTCTGATCTACTTAAGATGATGATCTCTTCACTTTATTCACGTCACATATCAAATTGCATGAATGTCACCATCTATATCATTATACTGTTATGGTGAGAACTCAGTCGACATGAATGGCTTTATTTTTTGGTCACTTCCTCATATATTCTCTGGTTAGGATAGGAACTGTAAATTTTCAGTGGTCCAGTGTCATGGTAATTTTCTTTGACTCAGATGTCTGTTACATATAGTGTTTTATTTAGAGATGGTCCAGTGTTAAACTAGACTTTACTCTATCTCAGTCTAATTTCTTGTTGGTGTGAAACTCTCAGGTGATATTAGAGGTCCCTAAAGTTAACTGGGAAGATGTTGGTGGCCAAAACGAGGTGAAAAATCAACTAACGGAAGCAGTAGAATGGCCTCAAAAACATCAGGACGCATTTAAGAGAATAGGTACAAAGCCACCAAGTGGGATACTGATGTTCGGTCCCCCTGGATGTAGCAAGACCCTTATGGCACGTGCAGTAGCTTCTGAAGCCGGGCTCAATTTCCTTGCAGTCAAAGGTCCAGAACTATTCAGCAAATGGGTTGGTGAATCAGAGAAGGCTGTGAGGTCCCTTTTTGCAAAGGCAAGAGCAAATGCCCCTTCCATTATCTTTTTTGATGAGATAGATAGTCTTGCCTCCATTAGGGGCAAAGAAAATGATGGAGTTTCAGTTTCAGACAGAGTTATGAGCCAACTTCTTGTGGAGCTTGATGGTTAGTAACTACCACCCTTATGATTGATATTTAGATGTAGTTGTCAAATTGCAGGGACCTGATTGCTTAAATGTCGAAATCAGGTTTGCATCAAAGAGTTGGTGTTACCGTCATTGCTGCTACAAACCGGCCAGACAAGATCGATTCTGCCCTACTAAGACCTGGTCAATACTCAATACCTTTCTTTCACAGGTTCTTTTGGTTTTCACAAAAAAAAATGAAAATTCTTTTGGTTATACTGAAGATGTTATAATGTTTCAGGACGCTTTGACCGCTTGTTATATGTTGGACCTCCTAATGAAGCTGATCGTGAAGCAATACTCAAAATCCATTTGCGTAAAATCCCATGCAGCTCTGATATTAGTTTAAAGGAACTTGCTTCCATTACCAAAGGTTACACAGGAGCTGACATATCATTGATATGCAGAGAAGCAGCTATTGCCGCACTCGAAGTAAGCTCTCTTTCTTTAATTTACCAGTCCTTATTTTCAGTGGAACGCCTGAAATTTTTCGCTAGTGTCTCATATCGTTATATATCAATCAGGAGAGTCTTGAAACGGAGGAAATAAGCATGCGACATTTAAAAGCTGCGATTAGCCAAATCGAACCAACAGAGATTCAGTCTTAGAAAGCACTGTCTGAAAAATTCCAAAGACTTGTCCATACAGATCCACAAAGAGATGAGGAGGTTACACAATCAGGAAACAAAAGCCGACCTCTATGGTAAACATCTCTATCCAGTCTGTTCAGTTTATTTTGAAGTTGTAAGTTACTCACTTTGATGCTATCATGTTTCCAGGACACCATTAAAATCCGTTGCACTGTTTCTTCGCCGCCACATTGGTTTGTAAACAAATGTTGAAACCAGCAAACTTGGGCAATTCTCCATCATTAACATACGTATTTAGTTTATTAATATTATATATTGGTTTTGTTGGTCTCACAAAGACTTGTACAAATCAACAAAACGAATAGCATGATGTATGTATATCTGGATGACTGATTCTTATCTCCTGCAATGCAAACCTGAAGTAAGCCACCATTATGAAAGTAACTATTCGCTTTAAAACAGATAATGTCGATGAGTACTCACAAAAGTAGTTCATTGGTTTCCATAACAGACAGAATCTGATCATCGTAAAAAGGAACAAAAAGGTATCTTTAATCTGAACTCTGACATTACAACTCCAAAATTTCCGTTACAACAGTTTCTAGGTTCTAGAAAAATAATACTGGTAAAGATAAAGACTGACAGAGAGACAAGCCCCTAGAGGTTCTGCCTATAGTCGAAGCTCATTGGTTGTTGACTGCAGAACTGTGCCTGGAGAAACAGCACGAGTTTTCATTCTGTGAACACAATTTCAAAGAGAATAATAGAAAGAGAGGAAAATCAAATGTTTATTTACCTGAAGAGAAGCATTCATGAACTGCTCATACGGATGAGCATACAACATAGCTGCATTAGGCCACTGCATATACATAGCATCCCTGGAAGCCTGGTTTAAAAATGTGGTGCCATAGGGACTCGTCATAGAGCTTGGAGGTGGCCCGAAACCAAGGGAAGCAGGAGTACTTGGAATTTGGTTATATCCAGTGAATCCCATTTCGTAGTATGGTGTCGGCATTTGCTGAAAGTTGAAGGGTGGTAGATTGAAATTCTGATTCATCGGAAGGCTCCTAATGTACCTGCATTCACACACACAATTATCATCAACCATCATGTATGAAACTGACTGTTGCTTTTCGCTAGTATAGTTTCGCAGTTGCTTTACACACCTTTCGTGTCTGCGGTCATAATCAGGGTCAAACCGATCCTTCACTATGTCTCTAAATACTGCAACACGAGATGTTGGACCACTCTCCCTGAGGCTTAAGTTCCTCTCAGCCTCAACATAAGCATTCTTAGATTCTTGCTTGTCATCTCTGTTAAGACTCATATTCCTCCCATACACCTGAGTTTCAGATGAAGAGTCATCACAAGTAAGACCTGGAAGACCACTAAATATCCGTTCTCTAGCCCTTTCATACTCTTCTTTCCTCTCCTCCACACTTCTAAGAGGACCACATCTCTTTTCTAGTTCACCAGCGCCAAATTCAGATCCTTTAGAAGGCCGAGTCTTGATTGAAACTTTCATGCGCTCAAATTTACCATTTTCTGATGGTTTAGCCACAGGGATTTCAGACAAACGAACCGCAGGAAATCTGCTCTCTGCTGTTTTGGTCACAAGGATTCTGTTTTCGTTTCCATCTGCACCACTGTCGAGAACCGCTGTAGCTAGTCCATAGTGGTTAGCAACACGATGGGCTGCAAGACGAAGATACGAGGTAGGAAAATGCTGGAACTCAAACTGCTGCTGTTCAGGGTTCTGCAAGAACCTTTGAACATCAAGTTCCATCCGCAAAACTGACATAGCAAGAAAAAAAAAGAGAGGATTAGGTACAGTAGAAAAACAAAATTGAGGAGTAAAGAGCATTTCATGAAATATAAAACTACACAAAAGCCAGGATACCACCAACCAAGCCAGATAACCACACAAAAAAGCCAAGCTACTATCAGCAAAAGCAGATAAAGAAGATATAACTAATAACTCAAACAAGCATCAGATTCAAGATCTTTCACAAATATATTAATAGGTAACACTTCTGAACCAAAACCTATATGAATCACTATCCTTATGGTATGAATCAAACGCATACAATAAAGTCTACAGCTTTGATAACAACATTAACAGTGATTTTACAATACAAGGCAAATGGGCTCTTCCAAAACCACAAATCTAAGAAGATAAGCTAATAGTTGCCTGAAAACCCAAAATCAATCCAGGCAAGTAGAGACATATCGAAATCCCCATCAAACAAACAAACAATCTCCATAAAAACTACTTGAAATCCCTAGCCATGATATAAGCTAAAATTCAGATAAAACCACCGAGTAAAAAAATCCAAACTTTTTTTGTCCAGGCGACAAGAATCAGCTCTAATTTCAGGATATTAAAGTTTACGACACGAATCAAACAAACAAAGACCCCCAAAAAAAAAGAAGGGAGCTTACTCGTGAGACGATGGCGAGGGTTCTGCAAAGCCTCAACCAAAAAAGGATCCGCATTAAACCCATTATCTCCCATAACCACACCATCGGTTCCCGCGGCGTTTTCCGGCGACGCTGCGTCCATTAGAAAAAGGGAATTGATGTATTACAACTAGAGAGAGTTGTGGATATAGCTTCCTCTAATCACCTCGCCGCGTCTCTTTCTTGTTTCCTTTTCTCTCCGCAGCAAAAGAGAAGAAGAAGAAGAAGAAATCAAGAGGAAGAGGTGAATCCAAATCGGAGCATATTGAGGGCGGCGAGAGAGAAGATGAAGAATATGCAAAGCCAAATCTTATCTTTCTCTCTCTCTCTCTCGGGAAGGCAAAAGCAAACACAGAGAGGGAAAAAGGATACTTTATATTTTCTCTTATTTTTTTATTATTTTTTTCCTTTTAAGTTTTTATTTTTGCAAAAAAATATCTTATTAGACTCAGGTCTCATACATTTGTATTTTTTTTTTATGTAATATAAATTTTCTCTTACAATCATAATTATTTATTTATAAGATTGGTTGTTAATTTAAATTCCTAATTACATATCTCTAGGGTTTCATAATACAAAACAAAACAGAGTGGTTGTGACGAAGACGAGACAAGAGAAGAGAAGAGCCACGAGATCGATAGTTCTTGACTTCCTATAGGCGTTTTTGAGAGAAAAGTCAACTCTTCAAACTTATAAAAGCATGCTTGTGAAGACGAAGTAGTGGAGGAACCTATAAGATCTCACTTTCCATTTCGGGGTGCAGTTTGTCTGTTACCGAGCAATGACGAGACATGGCTCTAGCCTCAATTCTACATTCTAGACTCTAGTTCTACATTTAAATTGATGAGTTTTGATTTTAGGTCTGAGAAATTTTATCATGTGGAAGCCCATTGAAAATGACGTTTCAACTCTAATAAACTACGTACCAAGGGAAGTTAATTAGGATTCGTGTATTGCAACAAGAAGGACAAGAAAATTTGGAAGGATGCTGAGAAAGAGGAGACACACAAGGATGGTCCAGGATTTTCTTTTACGAGATGGAGGTTTTTTTTGCCAGTTTTGGGTGCTACTAGTTGTGGTGAGGTATCCCTTATGATGTCGATGTCGTTACGTGTCTTATATTATGATCGGAAGCAAAATAGTGTGTTGACCTCGAAGGTACTTTACCGAAGGATAGAACGCGTTACGTTACAACTCTCTACTTCAATATGGACTAATCCGGATCATGTTAGAGGACGACACAAATCACACAATGTGTTTGTATTAGACTATTCATGAAAAATTATTGTAAATATATATTGTATAAAGACATGCAGAATCTACCATCCATTATTCCAAATCGCCAAGAGTAATAGTATTTGATCGACAAGATACGATTCGGATATAACATATTTTTTCTTTTACCGTCAGAAATCTATATACACATCGATAATAATGATGGGATGCTAGAAAGAGAGGAGACATGCGTGACGTCAAAGAGACTCCAAAACAACACAAAGTTGGAAAGTCTGAATAAAAAAGAAAAAATTAGATTAGATTTGTTTAGGATCCAAATCGAAACATAGAATTATTTTTTTACTTTTGGATAGAAAGAGTCAGAGAGACATTATATAATTAAAATCCAAAAGAGCATATAAACCCCTTAGCCATTACTCCAAGTTAATGCATATAATGCAGTCAACGTGCTATAAAATGCAATCCAAAGCTCCCCCCGCCCCCACGCTCCTTATAAGGCACGTGTTTTACACTCTCCTCTTATTCAATGAATGAATCAGATCTACAGTGAAACACACGCGTGTCCGTAGCGTGTCCGTGACTCTTTTATAAACCTTAACAATTCCTTCTTCTTCCTCATTTTTAGTAACTCTAAACACAAAAACCTTAAAAAGCTTTCCAACAATGGCGGAACCAGTTTTGGAGGACACTCCTGACACTTACCTTAGTTTCTCTTCCGAATTCGATTCCATCGCCATCGCGATCTCTCCTCCTCCTCCTCCTCCTCCTCCCTCTGATAATTTCTGCAATTCTAGCTCCGATCAAGCTCCTCTACTTAAGAACTCCATCTCCGATCTTAGGTTTTACATCGACGACGACGGAGACGAAGACTACGAGTTGAATTTCGAAGACAGTTTCAACGACCTTTACTTTCCTTCTGAGAACGAATCCTTCTTCGTCGACGGAGAAATGTCCGGTGATTTTACTCCGGCGTCGGAATCTTCAGGCGATTTTGTTAACGAACACTCGGAGAAGGACACGAACGGCGTGTTGATATCTACTTCAAGCTGCTACGATCGAGAATCGCCTAAGGATTCTGATTGCTCTGTTACTAATTTACAAAGCTTGAGTCGGACAAATCAGTTCGATCAGAAACTTAATGTGGAGGAGGAGGAGGAAGCTGCTACGACGTCAATTACGACGAAGAGGAAAAAAGAGAATTACCAAGAAGACACGATCGAAGAATTGAGGAACTATAAGTACAGGAGATTGGATCAAGTTGGTTTTGCAGAAGGTGATGAGAAGAAGAGGAACGTGAGACTCATTAGAAACCGTGAGAGTGCTCACCTTTCAAGACAGAGGAAGAGACATTACGTTGAGGAGTTGGAAGATAAAGTTAAGAATATGCATTCCACTATTACGGATTTGAGCAGCAAGATGTCTTACTTCATGGCTGAGAATGTCACTTTGAGGCACCAAGTGGGATCCGGAATGTCACTTCTTCCACGGCCTGGAATGTATTATCCAGTGCTTTATCCATGGATGCAGTGTCCTGCTTATATGGTTAAACCGCAAGGTTCTCGAGTGGCCACTTTGCTTCCTATTCCTAGTTTGAAACCACAACAGTCTGTGGCTAAGGTGAAGAAGTTCAAGAAGGTTGCTAGTTTGAGTGTTCTTGGTCTTCTGTTTTGTCTATTTTTGTTTGGGGCATTGGCTCCCTTTGGAGAGTATAAGTCTAACAATGTTACTGACTGGGTTTATGATCAGTCTAGAGGAAGAGTTTTAGATGTTAATGGTCACCTGGATGTGTCTGTTACTAGTAATAGAGCGCATTGTGGGAGAGATTGTGATCAAGAAATGGGAAGAAACGTTTCTGCAACAGAGAACTCAGGACCTCGTGGAAATAGTAGTGAACCTCTAGTTGCATCTCTATTTGTTCCAAGGAATGAAAAGCTTGTGAAGATCGATGGAAATTTGATCATTCATTCTATTTTGGCGAGCGAGAAAGCCATGGCTTCTGAAACGAAGAACAAAGGAGGGAAAAACGATGAAGCAACTACTAATAAAGGTATTTTTCATGCATTGCCTTTACCTGACTCGACAAGGACAGGGGATATGTCTAAAGACCAACTCAAATCAACAACAGCCAATGGTTAAATGCAGCAATGGTTTCGTGAAGGTGTTGCAGGCATTCACAAGTTTCCAATGTTACTGATTCTCCCCTTGAGACATAGAGAGCAGTCTTTTAGCTAGAATAGTGATCTGAAACGTTTGCATTTGCATATACTAACACCTGCTTTTCTTGACTGTATCCACTGATAGGACCAATGTTCAGTTCCGGGATGTGCACAGATGTGTTTCAGTTTGATATCTCCACAACCTCAGGCGCCATCATTCCTGCTTCTCCACCTATTCAACAGTCTGAGAACACCACTGATACACGCAAGGGGAAAAAGAACAGAAGAATCCTCCGTGGTGGTCTTCCGGTGTCTGATTTTGATCTAACCAAAGATCATAACAGCTCAAGCAACGAGAACTTCCGGGACACCCAGCCTTCCCCATCAATGGTTGTATCTGTGCTTGTTGATCCCAGAGAAGGCGGTGATGGGATGATGGGAGGAACAAATCCACTGTTCCAAGTTTTTATAGTCTTGCTTGTGGATGGTGTGAAGTATGTAACATACTCATGCGACCTTTCACAACCTCAAGTCCCTCATCTCGTGACCACTTGACTTCATCTGTATGCAGAAACCATAAAAGAAGGGAGTTTCCACACTATGTGTCAGAATCTAAGAAACATCTTGTACCGTTGTTAGTTTTTTCGAATTAGATATAGAAATCCTAACCCTGTAATCTTTTGACCTTTTATAACCCGAGAAAGTTACACATCAGGCCTATTCATTGTCTAATGTTTGGCAATTAGAGTAGAGACATGCTGAGCAAATTATCAGTGAGATATCCTCTTGATCACGAAGCTAAAAAAATAGTAAAAAAACTATGTAAAACCGAGTCATAGCTTGAACTTACAGTAGAAAAGAATCCGAGTTAATTGTACTAACACACAGACACTCAATTCACACATACCGTTTGCTCTTTGGTTTATTGAGTCCAGAGTCTCAACAATAACTCAGGATTTACAGTTGAAAAGAATCAAGAATGGCTTGAAGAGTCTTCTGTGAGCTCTGCCATTGCTTTTCAGTAGCACTCACAACAAACAAAACCACCGTGTTTCCCTTTGCTGTCGCTTTTGCAAGATTGTGACTTCCCGTGAGCGCAAATGGCGTCTCCAAAACGTACTTATAGTACTGTCACACAAGAAGACATAAACCAAAAAAATAATCAGAAACTTATTTCAATGATTGATCAGTCATAGAGTCACTTGTTGTGTCATTACCGTTTGATCTCCAATCTTTTCGATTGAAGTGTTCAAAAGTTCATCAGAGTCATAAGAGTTTCCGGTGACAAAAGGACCAAGAGAAGCAATCACTTTCTCTGGCTCACCGAGATCTTCAATGGTTGCATTTGGTTTGTTGGTTAAACGGATCAAAGGAGATGCCACAACTTGAACTTTGCCTTGCTTCTCGTTCTCAAACTTCACTTCGATCCATGGCTCTGCGCATTTCGGTTGGCAGTAATTACCTGACAAAATGTTGGCTATACGCAATTGTTTCCAATTCGGCGGTAGAACAAATTGATAGGGCTGAACGTTTCCTGCAACCAGACTAGATTTCAAACATCATTAATTTAAAAGCTAATCAAAACCAATCCACCATACTCTAAAGCACAAGAAAATGTAAATACAAAATACAGAATCAAACGGTAATGTTGTGAATAAGCCAAATTAAACATAAGTAACTCTCACCAACAGCATTAACTAAATTAGATTGATAATCAGAAACATTAAGTAAACAGAACAATGCAGAACACGAAGAATGGGATTAGGCATCACCTGCGCGGAGAGCAGGAGTATCAGAAGGTTTGGCTTTGAAGAGGACGAAGTTAGGATCAGACGGAGACGGAGGTAAGAACGATCCGACATCCACCTCACGCGCCTCCGATATTGGAGCTTCCTTCAACTGCAGAATCGCAGGAATAGCCACAGCCGATTTCAGCAGCAGCTCTCTCCTTCTTGGTAGTTGTTGTTGTTGCGACGATGCAACGCTTACGCAGGTCCTTGCTTTATTCAAAGCTGGACATTTGGTAGAGGAAGAGAAGATTTTAGATGTCGGAACTAAAGTCGCGGTCGCCATTCTTGTCGGACGGGAATTAAAAAGCTAAAGTTTGGTTTTTTTTTTTTTTATTGTTTTGAGAGGTTGAGAAAGCTTTTGATGAATGTTTTTGGTGTTATTTTGGATAAGGCCAATTTGTAAGACAAAAGAGGTCTTCGGTCCACACAACTCTCCTATGGCATCCATGCCTTTGTGTTTGCAACTTTTGTCGAATTAGAATCTAAAGCTATAAGTATAAGCCTTAATACGAGATTCTGAGCTATAAAGAAGATTATTTCTCGATTAGGCCAAAACTGAAACTGATTAATAAAATTGGATCACAGAAACAGAGAAAAGAAGAAATACAAAAAACAAGATCAGAGGTTAAACAGAATAATCAAATTTAGGGAACAGTAAAAAGCTAAATGATGCTGATGTGAGTCGGGTGCGTCAGGACCTACTAGGGTTGTTTATAGAGAATCAGTTGAATTCCTTGAGTCTCTTCTTGAGCATGTCCATGGATTTCTTTTTAGCTGTCAGCTTTGTGTTTCTATTTGCCAAGCTTCCAAATATCCCGTCTGGAGAATCCTTAAACTTGTCGCAGATTGTAGCCACTTTCTTGTAATCCAAAGTGTTGTAGTTCCTCTCTCTAATCACTGGGTTCATGAAGTTCTCCGGTTGGCTACTCGACAACAGGTTTATCAGCTGCCTAGCTTCAACCAGATAGCTTCTAAAGCTTCCTTCTTTGTAAATCTCATTTAACCCACTTGAGTGATATCTCTCATCAGCAAAGTTTTCTATCACTCTCAGGTCATGGTTAATGGCCGAGACTGCATTAGCATTGAATCTCTTGATGCTATCACTGAGGAATGTAGAGACGATGGAGTTTGAGATATGCTCGACAGCCCCAACTCCAACTTTGTATAAAGCATCCATTGGGAGGATCTGTTGTGCCGTTGACATCACAGTCTCGAGGTATATAACAACCTCGTTTATGTACTCGTGAGGCCCTTGTGGCATTTCCTCTGTAATCCAGTTTACGTTTTCTGTGAGCTTCATGAACTCGTCCAACTTGGTGTTAACCACATTCAACAAAGCAAGATAGGCTTCATCTCTTGATGTTTTGAGGACAACCTTTGCAGCTAAACTAGCTTGAGGCCTCTCAACTGATCTGCTTGGGATTCCACAAAGTTGAGCTGCATGCCGGAGAAAATAGTCACTGGCCTTTTCGAGGAAAGATATGTTCGCTGCGATCTGCATAGCTTGAGATACACCGATTGAATTGTTGTTAATCGTCTCGAGGATAACTTCGTTCAATACGTCAATCAAGATTTTGTCAAGGTACTTCCTCAGAACACTGAAGAAATTAGTGTTCACTCCATAGGAAAGGTAATCCACAGATCCTTTTATGTATGACCTGATGATGCGGCAAACATCAGGCACCATAGAAGAGAAGGGTGCAATGTAAGTGAAAGCCGGCATAATGTCTGAGGTCTGAAGATTAAACGACAATACATTGTTTTCATAGTCAGCTTCCTTCTTGATCACCATCTGCTGATAACTGTCCTCTGTGATAGCAGTCACGATTTGCCTCCGACACTCTTCAAGAAGAAGCTCGTGATATTTATCTCGGCTCTTGTCAAGGGCATCAAGAACTGGACCAACTTCATAACCGTACTGTCTAAGGGTTGTGCCAAGGAGAGTTACATAATCTTTCACCAAAAGCAGGTGAGTAGGCGAATCCATTCTGGCAAATTGGTTCTCCAGTATCGCTACAATTTTGGAAATGGCTGTTTCCCACATTGTCTCAACTTGATCAGCCAACAAGAAATCTCCAGCTGTCCTAATCACCCGATCCTCCACAATGAAATACCCTGCAATCTGAGCTAGAAATGTTTGGTATGATTCCACAAATGGCTGTGCATAAGAGATTTGCAGATCTGATTTGAGCTGTAGTAGCCTATTCTCATAGTAATAGTCACGGAATCGTTCCGGGACTCCAAGAATAGTGTGGATGTGATAAGCTCGATATAGAGGTGTCAGATCAAACTTCAAAACAGAATCTTGTTCCGTGTCTTCAACATCTAGAGTGTATGCCAATTCTCCCAAACCCCCAGTGTTTTGTTCCTCTGCTCTCCTCTGACGTTCCAACATTTCTTCTTCCCTCTGGCGTGCTGAAGCAGTGAGACCAATAGCAGTCTGTCCAATATTTTTGGAGGAACTCCTAATGTGAACAAGCCATTCATTAAATTGGCTACACACTTTTTTCTCAATGTGTGATTTGATCACAGGGATTCTTCTCTCTATGACCAACTTGAGAACTTTGAGTGGGATAAGCTTCAGGTAGCTCTTCTCAATCAAATCCATGGTTTTCAAGGCATGATAAAACTGGCCTTCAGATATGAAACTGTTACATTTAACACACAGCTCCAGAGCTTGAACACAGATCTTCGACATTTTAATAGCTTCAGTTACATTCTTCTTGATAGCATAAGACTCAAGAAGCTCCTCAAGCTTAACCAGTAAGGCACTACCAACCTCTTGCAAGCGGAAATTGTCACTTGCAAGGTCACTCTTAAGCTCTTCAGCGTCAACCAACACACCACGGAGCTCATCAACAGCAACGATGAATTCTTCATAATGGGTCTTGCAAAGATCCTCAATTTCAGCTTCCTTCTTCTTCGCCACGTTTTTGAGCTGATGAACAAGAGGCTCAGGCCGTCCCATTTCAAAAGCATGCCTAACAAGAGGACCGACATCATCACCGTTTCCAATCAATGTAGCAAGAACTAAATCTTCCCCTGTATCTCCATTCTCTGTAACAATCCTTCTTTTTGGTTTGGCCTCCATCATTCTGACAGACAAGCATTTATCAACGAGAATAATAAGATGACAACTCAATCAAAACAGTCAAATCAAGGAGAGGAAGCGATGAACCAAAACTGGAAAAAAAAATTCATCTTTGAAGATACCAATAGCCATAAGAGGAAGGAGTAAAAAACACATAAAATCAGAAACCTGAGCACAACACAAACATGTGAAAAATATCCAAAAATGGGAACTTTAGACAAACAATTAACACAGACTGGTAACCCTAATATATATATATATATATATATATATAACAAAATCATCAATGTCACGAAATAGGATCCGCAAATCAACGAGATCTAAAAACCCTATATCGAAAAATGAGAACTTTTTCTACACTTTCGCCAGATCAAAAGTTCAGTACAAGGAATTAATAAAGGTAATGATATGATGATCATCAAGCGTGATCCTTTAACGCATATAAATGGTCACCATCTTAAAAAAAAAAAAAAAAAAAAAAAAAACAAGAAGCTGAAGATCTAACCAATTAGAGAGAGAATGAAGAGGCTCCGAGAGCTTCAATTGAGAGTGAGAGGAAACTCAACAAACTGTATAATTTTGGTAAATAATCTGATTTGTGCGACAGAGACAGCGAAGGGAAGAAGAAGAAGAAGAAGAAGACGTATCCAACCAAAGTCCGGTCCGATGAAGGAGAAAGAATGATAGATAGATGCTCTCTTGAGTTGTTGCTTTGGTTCTCTTCAGTGTTTTGTTTTTAGTTTAGTTACTATCCAAAAGCCAGGAATTGTAATTTACGCCGGTTTAGATCGGTATATGACCGGTCCGGTCCGGTGGGATCGCTGATTTGAGAAAAGTCAAGTGTGTAATCAATCACTCACTGATCAGTGATTTTGTCTTGACAAATCTGAATTTTCGTTTCATAAATATTAGAATTATATAAATGATTTTGTGAGCTGCAATCTGTTCTTGTGAAAACAAAAAAAATTGGTCCACAAAGATTTGTTAGCAGTCCTAAAAATAGAACGGTTTAGTTTCTAAATCTTTGTGGTGTGGTAATTAAAAAAAACTAATAAAAAATCTGCACTTGTTGATTTTTTGCTAGTATTTAGTTTCTGGTTGAGTTTTATTTATTATTTGGATTGGGTCAAAATAATATGTTAGATGAAATCATAATCTTAATTCTTAATACATAATCTATCTATATATACATTTTTAGAGACAATTATGAAATAAATTCTGAAGTTCAAACCTATTTACAAATATGCCATTGATATTAAATATTTTGAATTTATTAAAAAAAAATTAAAACAACACTTTGTTATATTCCTTTCCCAAAAATCTCTAACTTTAGGCTTTTTAGAAACAACCTACCCAAACAAATTAATTTCTTTTCCAAATTAACAACTAATAATAAATAATCTCTCTCTCTCTCAAACCTCTAACTACACTATTTTTAGAAGCAACCTAGACACGATTCAATTAATTTCCTATTAACGAATTATTTTTTTCCAAAATTAAAATTCTTAGATATCTACTTTCATTTAATTACTCAACATAATCAATTTCAATCGACTATTTCAAAGATCTTCTCCCCCAATACCTATACAAAATCTAAACAAAGAAACTGAGTTAAATGCGGGTTTGCCAAAAAAAAAGAAAAAAAAGAAACAAAGTTAAATGTCTAATGATATCATATTCCTAAATAAAACAATTAGGAAGATTTTCTCCCTAATTAGTTGCTAACTTAAATATTTTGGGCGTGGAGAAGAACGGATTATCACCCTAACGATGAGCCTATAAATATCCTACACCTAAACTGCATTTACATCACCAAACACCTAAAACACACTGCTTACATAACACACACTTTCGTTCTCTGTTCTCTCGGTTATATAATTTTTAGTTGCTGGTTTCAGCACACACAGGCAACTGTAAGAATCTTGGTTATTATAATTTTAAATTTTCTGTTGTTTATTTAAATCTTACTATTCTCTATTCTATCATTTTAGGGAATGGAAATCTATTGTGAATGAAGATTCATAGAGACTCTCTCTAACACATATATTGGATATGGGCTTGGAAAGCAATTTTTTTTTTGGGTTAAATATTTGCAATTTTGTTTATTATTAAGTAGATGTTTGTAGACAGATCTCATCATTGTTTTAAAATTAGATCCATATATATATCTTTTTTTTTCCTTATTTGTATTTTGTTAACTATTTACAATATATATTTTCAAATTAATTTCAATTATCGTTTTCTATTATTAATATTTAGTCTAACTACACAATCCTATAATAATAAACTTATACATACATCATACCAAAAGATGTGTGACATAATTATAAAAAGAGAATATAATATAATTTAAAATGCTATTATATCTACATTGTAAACAAAAAATAAAATCACAAAATTAAATTAAATGAACAATAAGGATATCCTAACTATATAATAAAACACTACATCTACACAATGGAAATTATACACTACATAATATATTTATGTAAAACTATAGTACATTTAAAAAATACAAAACATAGTATTTACATATATATTTAATATAATAAATTAAATTTAGTATTTTTAAATAAAAATATATTCTTAACACACTTATAACGATTAAGCAAAATATAATTGATTGGCTATGATACTGATTGCCAAAAGTCTTAGAAACCGTTATGCCAATATGTGAGAGAATAGAGCCTAAGAGAGATCAATTATGTATCTATACATGCGATGCTTTTTGAAAGTCTAAGGTGGTAAGCTTGTGTCAATGAGACCGAACTTTTAACGAGTTCAAATGCAACCATAGTGGTCACAACACTTCTCCTACGTCACGCCGAGATTGTATTTCGATTATCCACTAAAAAAACGTGTTTGTTTACAGTAAAAATATGGACAGTATAATAAGATACGAGTAGACCAAACCCAAAGATTGCTTCTGCAACAAGTAACTCAAGACCTCTCTTGTACACTCGCAAACAAACCTCCTCTGATCCTAAGTGTCACCGACAACAGAATCTCAGGACGCTCCTTCTTCCCCGGTATCTCAACCACAAACCTCTCTAAAACCGCAGCGACTATCGATTTCATCTGAATATAAGCCATCTCTTTCCCTAAACACGTCCTTGGTCCCGCGTGAAACGCAGGAAACTTGTAAGGACTCTCACTTCTAAAACCACCCGTTGTTTCATCAATCCACCTCTCGGGATCAAACCGATCGCAATCTTTCCCCCAAATACTCTCCATCCTCCCCATCACAAACGCGTTATAGGATATCCCCCAATCTTTCCCTACGAATGTTCCATCAGGCAACACATTGTCCTCAGCACAACTCATTGTATCCACTGGCACTGGCGGATACAATCTTAGAGACTCGGTTAACGCCGCGTGCAGATAAGTCATTAGTTTAAGATCTTCAAACCCGTAAACCTCCCCGACTCGCTTCCCTGTTCGCTCACGAATCGAGTTTAGCTCTTGTAGAATCTTATGTTCCACCTCTGGATGCGTAGAGAGTAACCAAAAGAACCAGCTCAAAGCAGAGGAAGTGGTTTCACGTCCCGCGAGGATGAAGCTTATGACAATGTCACGAAGCATCTCCGGTGAATTCATCTCCTCGTCGCTGATAAATCTAGAAAGCAAATCCTCCTTCTCGTCGTCACTTGTACTTCTCCCTTGATCAATCCTCTGACGCACGATCTCGTCTGCGAATTTATGAACGGTCGCGATCGATTCTCTCAAAACTCTCTCTGATCCGATGTTGAGCTTCTTCTTGATCTTCCACGAATACGAAACCACAGACTGAAACCGTTTCGAGATGATCTCCGTCGCCGTTTCAAAGGCACGCATGAAACTGACACCGTCGGCTCCCAGACAAGCTGTATCAACGTTGAAGGCTAATTTACATATGTTATCAAACGCGAATCTCTCTAATATGTCTTGAAGATCAATCAATTTCCCGGTGGTCGCACCTTCTTCTAACACCGGAACAAGCCTGAGAGGAGGATGAGAAAAAAAATCTCAGCGGAGACTGATAAAAAAATTGAGTTTATTATATTTATCCATATACCTAATGTTGATTTCGACGGTGACGTTGTTCATAACGAAGTCACGGAGAGACTTAGTACTAAATTCAGAGCTCGCCGTCTTCCTCTGTTTCAACCACATCTCGCCGTCGGAGTTAAAAATCCCGCGGCCGAGAAAATCCTCAAGGATCGAGATGAACCGCTCGCCTTTAGGGAAACTATCGAATTTGGTCTTGAGCATGTACTCGACGTTAGCTGGATTCGCCGTCATGACGAATTTTAGCTTCCCTGGCCGCTGGAAAGTCGCCGTCTGTGTTGGGCATCGGGACAGAGTCTCCACCGTCCAGTCGAGGAAACGGTGACGGTTATTCACTAAACCAGGTAAGCTTCCGACGAGAGGATACGACTTGAAACCGAATTCTGAAGAAGAATTCTTGGGGAAGAAGAAGATGAAGATAGGGAAACAGAGGAAGAAGATGAAGATGAAGATGAAGAGCTCCATATCTTCTTTGAGTTGCCTATTTCACTTTTTTTAATCTTCGGCGGTGGTTGTTCCGGTACGCTTTAAACCAGAAGTGAACCGAACCAATTAAATTGAACTCACAATTGTGGGTTTCTTTAGGGCCCAAAATCGTCGGTTTATTGGGTTACAAGTCCATATAACTTACACCCAAGCAAAGCAAATAAGCCATACAAATTTTGTGTTCTTTTATGACATCAAAACCGTTGTCGTTTTGGAATTAGACCTTAAAAAATCATACGAACTAGATTTTAACCCGCGTTACACCACAAACCTATTTTTTAAATATTATTTAAATTATTTCAAATTTAGATTGTATGTTGTGGTGTTTTTTTTGACTATTTCTATAATTTTTTTTATCAATTTTGTATTTTTGTGTTTGTTTTAATATATTTTGGTTAATATTTACATTTTATAATTTTAGGTGGATTGTAATTTTTTGTGTTTGGTACCGGTTAGGATTGACGTAACAACTCTCCTTAATTCATTAGATATAAAATATTTTAGTACACTAACCCGTAAAAAAGGTTATTAAGAGAACCTAGATCTTTGAGAGAAGAAGGTGGAAATAGAGCAGCCAAACAAAACCTCACCGTACACAACTCACCACATGTTATGCTACGTTCAAAGTAAAATCCTCGGAAAAATTACTACCCAGCTGAAAAATGTTGGATTGTAATTTGTTGTGTCTGGTACTGGTTAGGATTTGCATAACAACTCTTTTTAATTCATTTGATATAAAATATTTTAGTAGATTAACCCGTAAAAAACTATATAATCATCTTTATGCAAATTCTAACCCGTTTAATAGACTAAAATATTTTAATAAACTAACCCGTAAAAATTGTAAATATCATTGAATATGATGATTTACCGGTGTTATAAATACCATATTAAAATATTTAAAATTTATATGATTGTAGATCAGTCAATCCAAATTCGTCCCACCGTATCAGTCCAGTGATATTTAACACTTTTTAGAAAAATAGAGATTTTATTAAACTAATAGTATTAAAAAAAAAGATTGAATTTCTTTACCAAAATATTGAAAGAAAGTGAACACAAAATTTGGTTAACAGGTTTTCGAATGAAGAATCTACGTTTTCTGTGGATTCATAATAATAATCTTAATTTAAAAACTAATGAGTCTACACTATAATTTTTCAAAAAACAAAATTTGATTTACAGGATTTGGAATGAAAAAGCTACTTTTTGTGGATTCATTATAATAAATTGAATTAAAAACTAATGACGTAAACTGTAAATTTTTTTATCATTGAACTGGCCCATATTTTTTTTTGATCCGCCCATGTATACTTATATAATTCGTAATAAAAAAAGTAGAATCATATCTAAATATATATGTTTGTTGAAATTTGACCTTTGATGAAACTTTTCATTGTTACAATTTTTATTGTAACTTACCTACTTGAGTCTAAACACAATTGGCACACGTCCACCTCTAAACTCAATTACAAAATTGGAGTATAATCGAAAGTACAAACTACAAAAATTTGGGCTTAACCATATTAAAGTCCTACGTAACTTGGTTTCATGCCCACTTAGCTTTGACTCTTGTCATCGTTGACCTCAACTGTTTAACTTCTTCGTCTTCTTTATCCAGTGATTCAGTGAAGGATCACCAAACACTTCTTGTAAAACAAATAATTAAAGAACAAACGTATTAAGGGTACAAATTAATCCTTGATATAAAGAATAAAAGAACCAAACTTGATGACCATGAGCTTCTCGAATACTACTCACATCCTGGAGACTCACAATAAAGAAATCAGGAAACCGTGAATTACTATTACAACGAAAAAAAGGTTATTAAGAGAACCTAGATCTTTGAGGGAAGAAGGTGGAAATAGAGCAGCCTAACAAAAGCCTCACCGAACACAACTCACCACATGTTATGCTACGTTCAAAGTAAAATCGTTGGAAAAAATTACTACCCAGCTGGAAAAAATTACTACAGCTTGAGAGTGTGCATATCGTTATTTTATAAACATGATATTTATAGAGTCTATTGGTAAGTGTGATATGAAATCGCTAAAAAAGTTGGTGAGCAAGAAAAAGATCTTTGCAAACTATACAATTACGAATAGAAAGGAAAATAGTTTCTATCATAATCAATAGAAATCTGACCGATATTGGATTATTTGATTGCAAGCACAATAAATCGTTATTATTTCTATGAACACGCAAACTATAGCATGAAGGTAAGGAATATTCCTTAAATTAAGATTTGAATAAGCTTTTGTTGATTAATATTTGCATCCTTTATCCTGGTCGGAGGAGCAATTACCAAAACGAGGATGATACTTCAGTAGATGATACCTAAAGGGCATTATTTGAATGTTAGTGCGGGTACATGTGAAGAAATGATCAAAAGAGCTGTATTTGCCACAGATTGGGAGTTCCTATCGTAATGCATGACTACTTAACAGGGGGATTCACCGGAAATACCCTGTCATCCCTACCTATTACTGCTCAGAAGAACAGTAACGAGGTATCTCTTTTGATTGATTTTTTTAATAAAATCAGATATACATATAATTCTGAAATTTATGATATACTATGTAGGATATAGTATATACGTACAAAATCGAGTCGGGTTAAAGAATACCCTCTTTCTAGTCTTTTCGTTTTTTTAGAAAAAACAAGAAAAACGCTTTTAGTTCAGTTCGGTAGACTCCGAGGGCGCCATATTCTAGGAGTCCAAACTAATTTATGGTAATCAAGAGGAATATAACAGATTTTAGGCTATTAAATAGGATTCATATTACTTTTTAAAAGATTACATTTACTACTGAAAAATATACTATTTCTTAAACAGAAAAACTTCAAATGCCATAATACACTTTGATAATTAGTTTCGATTTTGATTTCCATATTTAACTTATTATTTTTTATGCAATTTTCTAAAGACTAACTTTGCAAATTATTATAATTTAAAAGGCATAACTTAAAATATACTTCAAAAATGTTAATATAGATGTTACCTTAAACTTAACTCATATAGAATACATGTTAAAAATTCAAAGATGAATTAGTTTTGCCGTGAACAAAGATGCGAACGCTCTTTTATATATGAATCAAATAAACTAAAACAAATCTAGCTACTTTGGTTCGATGGTTGGACAAAATAAATCTATTGATTCTGATCAATCCTATAATTAAGTTTGCCTGTCATTCATCTTTTATAACTCTACTGTACCAAAAGATATATACTCAGTTCAATTATTTGAAAGATAAGCAGGACAAGATTGCCCAAATTATTGGACATTTCTTTTGTCAAAAAATTATTGTGCACTTACAAAAGAGTCATAGATGTTTATGCTATTCTCAGATATATATGTTTTTTTTTTTTTAAAAAGGATTCTTTGACCAAAAAACTTTAACTTTATATAATTTCCTTGTGAGCTCTTTTTCTTTTTGATCGATCAGCTGCAGTAGTAAAGAGATTGATGTTACGTACGTACAGCCACGAAATGGACTAATTGGTTTCCATAATACATTCGTTTACGAAGAATTGGGGTTTTTTTTGCTTTTGATCATGGATCAAGTGTTTTCTTGACACACGCATGAATCTTTCTATTCAATCATCTCATAACCTTTACGTTACATGTCAATTTTTTAACACATCCATTAGATATTTTCATTAGATTCATATGTAGATAATTCCAACATCAGAAGTAAAGTTGACGACGATCCATATCTCATAACTTATCATCTGTAAAGAGAAGTACTACTATCTTTGATCTATCATCGAGTTTGAGACTTGTTTCTTATGTTTGTTTTAAAGCCCGGTGGTACAAAAATGTTTTGACCACTAGACATATATATGTTTTCTGAATATCCGATTATCAAAAGTAGAGATATAAATGTATGGGAGATGAGATAGTATACTAGAACTTGTCATGGATACAAACAAATATCAAAGATCCGACATATCTACGATTCCTTTTCTTTCAAAAGATTAATACTATTATACTATGAAAAGATCATGGAGAAAAAGCGCGTGAACATACACCTTTTTCTATAATATGGGAATGTGTTTGCTACCGAAACGTTACAAAAATTTAAAAAAATTAAAGTTAGAAGTTGTTATATGTCTTCAATTAAAAGAAAAAAAAAAATAAGAGAGAAGAAACAAGAAGCATGATTTTTTCGTCACGGGAAAGAGCAAAGACGACGAGAAAAGAAGGGTGCACCGTGCACCGTTGTTACTTTGCTTGAAAAGAAAAGTAGAGAAACCAAAACTTTTGATGATATAAAATTATAAATGCTTATGAATATGATCTATGATTGATCTACGATTCTACGTGCGTTGTATTAGTTTGTATCAGTCAAACTTCATAATTTATAAAAGCAGGTCTCTTTTTGAACACTTTTGTAAAACCAATTAACGAGCTTGTTTCTTTTTGCTTTCTATTTTTAGTGAAAAGAAATTTTATATATGGTAATAAAAGTTAGAAAAAAATATCTTGTTTGATCTTAATCTGTGACCATCAAATCATATCAATAGTTCGTGTTACGATATTTGAACAGCTTCCTAGCTAAACTAATTGTATTTAGAATGGTCATTCATTACAAGAATACAAGATCGGTAGCTTTCTTATTGGTTTTATTCGGATATCCAACAAAAAACAACCAAAAAAATTGGAGTGTATCAGTCAATTTCACTTTGGTTAATTTTAATTACAAACGATCTAATACAGAAATTAAAACATTGAATAGATATATGGAATAAATTAGCTTTACAATTGAAAAGTTATTACTTGGAACGGATTCAAGCTCAAGTTAAATCATATATACTAAAAGAAATTAGCATGCAAATGCGCTATATATACGTTGCCATTTATGTGGAGGTATATATGGAACAAGTTAGTTTGAATGCTCTTAAAATTTAGCCATGCATTACATGTAATATTTCGAAGGTATATATGGAACAAGTTAGTTTGAATGCTCTTATAATTTAGCCATGCATTACATGTATAATTTCGAATCAAGAAATAATTATGTAACGTGAACGTCCAACATTGTGAACCTTCTTTTGCTTGAATGAATCATTTCCTACGACTGTTAATTAATATCTTTTAGCGGAGGAAGAGACAAACAAAAGAGAGTTGTAGAAGTAATAGAGAGGCCCATCTCGCTTTTCCTAATCCCATAATTTTATAGCGTCTTCTCTTCACTTACGCACTCCAAAGCTTTGGCCGGTGGAATCTAAACTTTATTTTATGTTTCTCTTCATCTATTCCTCATATCTTTTTGTTTTCTCTTTTGCAAGCCTTTACAGAACCTTAAAACGGGAAAATCGTGTTAACAGAATTGATATTCTATAAAAATATAATATGAAAGAGGGAGAATGCAAACCAGTAACAAGAGAATGATGGGAGATATTCACTTATGGGTATCTCATTTCTCTTCCATTGCATGTTCTCAATCATGTGGGGAGAGAGAGGTCAACCATGTGGCGGACATCCTTGCAAAACAAGCAAGTATACTCATTTATTCCTCAATCCTATTAATTTCCTCTTATATGTATAACTTATGCTCAATTATGTTAACATTTTGGAAATGAAATGAACTAAGCAGAAGTTATACTAAAAGAAATAAAACTTAAGAATCGAAAATATTGAAATAAAATTAGTAAAATGCTTGTTCCCAAAAAGAAATAACCAAAAAAAAAAGAAAGTAAAATGCTAAAAAAGTCAATGATAAAAGATACTTAAAAATGAAATATATGTACATGTTATGTGTGAGCTTATATATATGTGTTAATTTCAACCACGAAGCCATTAAAAAAAAAAAATCAGTCGAAAATGTGAGTGGGTAGAGAAATGAATTTGCAAATGCTGGAATATGATTAGATGCCCATTTGGATTTGTTTGCCTCTTTGTTTCCATTTCTCTTTGTTACCAAAAATCGCACCCACATTCTTCATCCCACTTTATCCTTCTTGTCTATCTAATTTTTCTATTAATCAAATCAATTATCCTAGTTTTATAATCGAGGATTTAGCATCTTCATAATATAAACTAGATTTGGATCCGTACTAAGCACAGATTAAAATACATTTCATTATTTTTAAAACATTATATATGTAATTGTTTATAATATTATTTGGATGCAACTCATGCAAACAATTTTTATGGTAAATATTATTCATGGAATGTAACTCTATTATGTAAGTCTTATATTGTTAATTTTAACCCATGCTAGAGTATATAAAATTATTAACATGTGCTAGAGTGTGTCCAGCAGCTTCTGTGCTAGAGTATATAAAAATTTAACATGTGCTATAGTATGTAAGTCTTAAAATTATAATATATATATATAAAAAATCAATCTGTGCTCTAGCACGAGTCCTAATTTTTATTAAACGTTGTGGTTTATCAATAAAATCTGTGGAAAGTAAATTTGTAATATTGTGTTTAAAGATCTTTGGAAACAACTTGATATAAGACAAAAATCTTCCGAAAATACAGTTTGGAATATACATGATTTTATTTGTTACCATTAATATATCAATTATAAATTTGGAATATCCCCAATTAAGGTTGCACCCAATATTTAGGTGTAACCATTAATATATAAATTAATCTATAACCTATCTATAACCTATTTGTAACCATTTGTAACCATTTATTAAAAATATAAAGTCTACAAAAACTATGTTGTGTCCTTCCCTTTTATTAAAAAGAGGATACCCAGGGGCGGATCCACCTTAATCGAGGATGGTGCATGTGCACCATATGAAATTTATAAATTTAAGAATTTACATACAAATTCTTAAGGTTAAACTGGTCTAATGGTAAGACTGCACCATATTAGAAAATGAGGTCTTGGGTTCGACACCCTCTATGTTCCACCTTGCACCTGGTGTCAAATTTGGCTAGATCGCCACTGGAAATACCCATGTTTTATTCCCATGGGTCACCTCATCTCGTGTGTCACTTAATATATAGTTTATGAATTTATGCATGTGATCTATATGAATTTGGAAGCATAAAATCCAAAATCTTAAGCCAGAGAATATATATTCGAATCGATATCATATCAAAGCATTTTAAACAGTTACGTCGATTAATGCAAATCATAAATAAATAAATAATTTACCATGCATGGATGGCCTCTCGATTGATTCTTATATAAATATTTACTGGTAAATCAAAAATGATTTGAGGAGATGAGTTTCGCAAAAATCTTCCCTAACTTTGTCAAGTATCCAATATGGTCTCACATAAAGTGACGTTAATGCATATTCTAGAGAAGGTAATGGATCATGCCCAACTTGACAAAGTATTTACAAAAATAATGAAGCGATTGCAACATTAACGAAGCACCCCAATTTTATATATATATATATATATATATATATAAATAAAAACATATCACAATAAATTAATCACTGAGATTTGCTCTGATCTTTTTATTCAATACACAGTTTCATCAATTTATTTTCTATTTTGTATTAAAAGAAGTGTCTTTTTAATTAATTAATATACGTATTGTGGAACAAAAGTTTATAGCCGGGTTTTGTGCGGATTAGCATCTATACAGACACTACGCATAAGATCAAACATCTACTCCTCGTATAGTTCTACTTATAGGTTTTCATAATAAGTTGAACTAGAGCAAATGGATTAAGACAATTAAGTTGTGACTTTAAAAAAAAAAAATACAAATTAAGAGATTATTTCGCCATAAGTACACTTATGTTTCTGTTTTGCATAGTATCAAATCAGCATTAATATTTTACAGGCGAGGACATATATCAATTATATAAAGCATCCTGCGTACCTATGGATATGGTATGGTTACTACTGCTCCCACACAAAAACACCAAAATCCACTCTCCTAAAAGTCCTAATTACAAACATTATTTCATATTCGGGTTCCACAAACAACGTAAGCCTAGGTCCCACTTTATTTCTGCTGCCACTTGTAATTCACTCCGTCCACTTGTGTTGTGTGTTGTGGTTTCGTGTTTTTTTTTTTCCTAATCCGTCACACTCATTAATATGATAGAATTGGGTAGGAGATTGATTGTGTGTTCACTGATTGATCATTTACGTATGAATTTTTTGTTTCCTTCCATTTTCATCGGTTTAGCGTTCACTTTTGATCATGTATATTTCAATGAACCGTATGTCAAAAATTAAAAATGTTATACGCACTTACTAATTACTATAAATTAGTAGTAATGTAAATTGTTGTTATCCACATGACCACATGGTCCACATTTGATCTAAATTAGGTGCAAAGCCGAAAGAAAAAAAAATGAAGAGAATTCTAACGGAATAATAAATGCCAACGTCATTAAAAAGAAAAAGAAAGAAATAATTAATTAATTCTTATTAGAAAGAAAAAAAAAACAAAAGTGCATTCGAACTCATCCGAATATGATATGCTCTATATAAATACAGAGAACCTCTCACCAATTTGTTCGTAGGAAGAGCACAAACCTCCACAAGCACAAGTGGTTGTTTCCTTCTCCGTTCCTGTATTCCTTTCTCTTATATATAAAAGGGTTTGTGTGTAAAGAGATAAACTTATTTGATATGGGGTTAAATATGTCGGAATCAGCCAAACCATACTTTGCTATGGTATGTCTTCAATTCGGATACGCCGGTATGAACCTCGTGACTAAGGTTGTGCTCGACCGCGGCATGAGCCATTACGTCCTTGTGGCTTATCGTAACGCCTTTGCCACGGCTGCTATGGCACCTTTTGCTCTTCTCTCCGAGAGGTAACATATATACACTATATAAATAAAAGTCACCGGATACAAACATTTGAATTATGATTATTTGGGGTTTTGTAGAAAAGTGAGGCCGAAGATGACATTTCCAATATTCATGCAGATTTTTGTTCTATCTCTTCTTGGGTTAGTCTTTAAACTTTGGTTTATTTTTCAAAAAGCATTAGCTTGATATATGTGTATATTAATTTGTGGATTTAACAACAGGCCTTTGATTGATCAAAACTTATACTACGCCGGTCTCAAACTTACTTCACCAACTTTTGCCGGCGCCGTCACCAATATCGTGCCTGCTTTGACCTTTATCATTTCCATAATTTGCAGGTACCTAAATTTAAAAACACAAATTTTATAATTAGTTATATATAACAGTCGCAAATACATTAAATAGGTTTAATATATACAATATGGCACGTTGATGATGATGTGTGATTTAATTATTTTGGTGAAATAACAAAAAAGGATGGACAAGGTGGAGATGAGAAAAGTAAGATTCCAAGCAAAAGTGGTGGGGACATTAGTGATAGTGGTTGGAGCCTTGTTGACGATTTTGTTCAAAACTCCTCTGTTCAACTTTCTCCGATCTCACCTCACCGGCGAAGTTTCTTCGTCGGCCGGTGAGGACTACCTCAAAGCCACTGTCTTCCTCCTCATCGCCTCGTTTTCTTGGGCTTCCTTTTTTGTTCTTCAGGTACTTAATTAGATCTCTCGTGACGGATGACACATACAGAAATTGAAAAGAAAGAAAAAATGTCTAAATTAAATTCTCTTTGTCGTAAGAAAATATTTTAGATTAATTACATCGTAATTTTTTACCTTACTCATCTTTGATTATTGATCATATAATATATATCTAAAAAGACAATCTTCTAACGAATTAGGACAATATTATTCATTATTTCTTTAGGCGGCTACGTTGAAGAGATACTCATCTCACCTTTCATTATCGACGATGGTGTGTTTCATGGGCACGTTACAGTCCACAGCCTTAACGTTTGTGATGGTGCCAAACCTTTCTGCATGGAACATTGGCTTTGACATGAACCTTCTCGCCTCTGTTTACGCGGTTCGTCCTTTCCTGACTAAGACTAACTATATAATAACTTGTGTTGATTATATATGGAACTAGAATACTTATAATGTTGGTGTACATGTGGAATATGTATACTTTTGTTACAGGGCATAATATCGTCTAGCATAGCATGCTACGTTCAAGGAATGATGACGATGCAAAAGAGCGTTGTCTTTGTCACTGCTTTTAACCCTCTTGTTGTCATCATCGGATCCATCATTGGCTTCCTCATCCTCAGCCAGAATTTATATCTCGGCGGGTAAGCAACCTCTCGGTTTTGACCCAATTAGGTCATATGGTTCTGACTAATCATCATGTTTCTAAACTAACCATTTTTATTTAACTTTTAAAATTTTAGGGTTCTTGGAATGGCGACTTTATTGGTGGGAGTTTGCGCGGTCCTATGGGGAAAAGAAGGGGATGAAGAAGAGAACATTGATGAGGAGAAAATTCTAGAAATTGTCAAGTGTTGTAACGGCTGTGAAATCAAGGTTCTCTCGATGATGCCAAGAATCGATGAGGAAGTAGAAGACGTTGAAATGCAATCTCCTGGGAAAGCTAAGGTGGCGGTGGGCTTCTCGTAGCCTCGTGTGTAAAAACAAATGTTCACGAGCTTAATTAGATCTTTTGAAGTCTCTTTTTCTTTTATTTTTTAGATAGATGAGCAACTTTTTCTTTGTTCTATATCATTGCTCCAACTTTTTTCTTGTTTTTTTTTTTTAAGTTTTTTTGTTCTATAATCTTCATTAGAAGGGTAATTATTATTAAAATGACTGTTCCAAATCACTTTGAGCATTGACCAAAATATCCGCTAATCAATTTAACCTTTGTAATATAGTCTGACAATGCGCATTTTTGTATCCTTTGTAAAAAAACTCAGAATCATATCTACTCTTACTTATGTAATAAGATCAAAATAGTTATATCCAATATTTATTGGAACTTTTACAATAACTTTATTCACAAAACACCTTCGCCAAGGCTCCATTAAGAAGCCGTCACATGATGGGTTTTGTAGATAGTCCACTGTAATTCAATGTGTTACTTCTTGCTTTAAAACGGAATAAACGTAGGCATTTGCAATTAATTAACTGCAAATTTGCAAATCTTTTTTTTTTTTTTTTTGATCAAACTCATAACTACAAGTAAACGCCTCATTAATCACACACACAATTAATCTAAAGGAAACATAATTTTAACCAATAAATTCTCAAAATTGTTACAACTATCTTTCCTATAGTATAAATCCCCGGAATTTGGAAAGAAGAAGCAATTGAACAATTCACAATACAATACATTACATCATGGCCATCAACACAACTACCGTCACCAAATCCATGGCTGCAGCCTTCTTCACAATCATCGCCATGGCTGCGTTGACATCTGCAACCACCGGCTTAGTTCAGCCTCCTGAATCAGACCACTTAGTTAACAAATGTATGGCTAAGATATCTTCAAGGTGCGCGATGTATGTCACAGCAGAAATGTATAACCATGGTCCGCTGAAACAAAACGGATGTTGTCTAGAAGTTTATCACATGGGACGTATTTGTCTCCACATCATGACAAAGCATGTCATTGAGACACTTATTCCCAAGGTTAAAGGTCACAAGCAAAAAGACTCTCTCGAGAAAAGCACACAAATATGGTATCTTTGTGTTCCGGTTTAATTTTGCCATCTTCAATATCTTGATTTCATTTTCATTAATGGAAAAACATGAATGGGGATTTCAAAATAAATCCAAACTAAGGCTTATATTAGTAGATTAATGGTATACCAATGATTTGTTGTTTTTATTTATAACAAAAAATTTATGTATTTTAGGCTTATATTCAATCAATTGAAATAAAGTTGGGCCTTTATCTCTATAGAGAATATAAAAAAGCTCTTCCGTTTTCTCCAATAATATGTCTTGGCAAGTAGGGCTCAAATTTGCAATTCACATATGCCAGATAGAACTGTAACACTGATCTGAACAAACGTATAGAAGCACCTCTCGTTTATCATGATCTTTCCATTGTCACACACTCGCACTCCTCGAAAAGGCTCGATCGATCTTTCCGTTGACCTTTTAGGTCACTTGACATGCAAGGAATGATTATAAATAGAACGGGTGAGTGGTGTGACACATGTTATTTTTTATAGTATAGTAAAACGGCAAGATTTTTATTTTTCCTCTAACCAGAAATAAAACGACACGCTGTACTCGTTTGAGAGCGTTTAAAACGACACGTTCCGTCCAAATTATGTATTTTAGTATTTTACTAGATTTCAACAAGAACTTACATAAAATCACTTGAGAATTGAGATCAGTACCTCAGTTACATTAATCTTTCTCTTGTAGCTATTTATGCTACTTAGTGTTTTAGCAATATATATATATATAGTGATACAAATAAAGAAACCAGAAAGAAGAAGCTAACAATTAATTTTAGATTGGACGGCCTTAGCTTGCTCGTCTCATTTTCCATTTGCTTCTATGTATCTTAATCTTGCGAGGTGTCATCTCTCCTTTTTTTTTTAAAGAGAATATATTGTTTCTTCAGAATTTGCAGGAAGATCCTAATCTTGGTTTTGGTCCTTTGCTTGTTGAACCTTCAAGTGCTTCAGGCAAAAGCATCCGGAAACTATGCAAGAACATCTCCCATTCATCTGCACTCATGTCCCCAAAATAAACACCTTCTTTCTCGTCGTGATTCACACAGACCGGGTGGCTCTTGCTCCTCAAGATACTCCTATCTCTCCTGTCCTCTTCTCTGTTCGTGTCATTTGCAATATTGGCCAGTACTTTATCATATGTAGTAATCCACTGGTTTGGTGGACACCGCATGAGAGCAGATAGATTTGCAGCAATGGATGGAACTCTTGTGAATAAAGGCACATGTAACATATCTGGAAGCTCTTTGCACTCAAATTCATCGTCAAACTGAAAAATTCCACACTCAAGCTCTGCTTCTACTTCATTGCATTCACTAGTATAATCATCATCATCGTCAGTTCCACAACTCACGCTTTCTTTTGCTTTGTTGCAAAGAATCTCCAACACACTAGAACTCTCTTCCCCTCTGCAGATGTCCCGAGTCATCTTCTCGCCTATCTCTGCAAGGCAAAGCCCTGCAGCAGCAGCTTGTTTCAAGAATATGGTGCAGACGATAATAACCCGCAAGGAAGACTCTTGCATAGAGCCTACTAGCTCGGTTCTCAAAAGCTCTGCGTCTTTGAAAGGGTCTAAATTTGATATATACTGAAGCTCAGTGTCGGTGAATGGAACCGAAGCTTGAGGCCAGTTAAGCCATTCGAAATAAGGATCTTCAAGGCGTTCAGGTAGGCAAAGACCATGATGTATAGGCACGAGCTCTGCCGCTCCAACTCTGTTACAACAAGTACTCTCATCTTGGTCTTGTAGCTTTTTCACTAACATGTTCCCAGCGTGTCTGTCAAGGTTCAAGACTCTCACATCAAGTATACCAATCCTATGGACCGATGCAACCGTAAAGCTTCCTGATCCAAGCTCTCCAGCATCAAAATCATGACCCACAAATCGTTGCAAAGAGGCAACTTTATTGGCGGCCTGATCACTATCACTGACATGGAAGGGAACATGCGAGATTCTGACCAATGCCGTTGGCGGAACCCCGGAAAAGCCTTGATGGTCTAAAAGGTAAGCAGCCAATTCCCGGATTCCTGTTTCACCAACACGTATTGACCGTTTCACACCTAGTTGTCCGAGCATCAAACCTCCAGATCCTCCTTTAGGATTGTTGAAAGCTAAGGGCTCTTCATCAACTGGCTTTGCAACTGCAATGCTGCGACCATTTTCGGTTTGCAAGAGATAAGCACCTCCTAAACCACTTGGTAAAAGCAAAGGCTGAGCTCCAGAAACCATAGCTATGGTTACTTCAGCTACAAGGGCGCGTATAGTGGGGACTCTTTGACCACCGAGAATCTCAACGCGCGGAGCAGCAGAAGAGCCATCTAGATTATTACTGGATATGGAGAAGCATGGAGTAGAGATGCTTCGGTGGTCCAAGGAGTGTGAGTGAGTACTGGTTTGTTCAGTGTTGAAATCAAGAAAGTTAAAGTCGAGGTTGGTTAAAGATTGGAGTCTGCATCTTTGTGAAGATCGGCTAAACTGCGGGTACCGTTCGGTTAGTGGACCGAGAGCCACGGCCATACAGTTCATGCCAAAACCGTTTATTGGCTCAGAATTAATGGTGGCAACTCTTCTATGAATTCGTCAATCATTTAAAAAGACAAATCACCACCAGGAAAACAAGCAAACCGGATTGATACAGAGCGATAAGATGGTGTTTTTTGAATCCATCAGCACCTGCAAATTTTTTTGTTACTTTTAGTTACATGATCACATAAGAAACTGTTGTTTCAAAATATGTAAGTCTACGGAACGCGAATGGGAGAGGAAACCTTATAATTAATCCCTCACTCCTCCAATTGTAAATCGCCACAAGTTTCTGAAAGTTCAAAGCAACATCCTCGTTTACATTCACATAACATTATGATTAAGAGAGCCCTAAATCAAGAGAAATTGCTTGAAGAACAAGTCATTAAATCTGGAAAAGTCTTTGATATGAATTTACCAGAAATGGATAAAAGGAAGAAGAAGAATTTGAACGTACCCTGAATACAAGTGAAGGAGGCATCCAGGGAAAAACGAAGAAAGATTGAACAAATAGGGGAGCGTCAGAGAACCGATACCGTCACCGGAACCGGAATTTTTTTTTGTTTTTTGTTTTTTTTTTCTGGGACTCCCCTTCCCAGACTTCTTTCTCCTTATTTTTTTATTACAAAATTAGGTTTTTTTTTTCTCTTTCTTTGATTATCTTTCCTCCTAAATTGCTATAAATGTTTGTTCTTCTTATCTACGATTCTGAAATTTCCCGCTTTCGTAGGAGAGAAAACCATAATGAAATTTGCCAATAATAGACAAAACTCTGTTTCTATTGAGATAAAACTCTGTTTTGTTACTAAATAATGCAACTGTTGTTTGTCAATCATAGGAGATTCAGTTTTAGCAGAATCTGAACTCTTTAAAGACGTTAATTGGATGATGCTCTAAGAGAACTAAAGAATCCTTACAAGCTACGACGATAGAAACCTAGCGATTCTATTTTGGACAGGGAACAAGAAAAGGCAAAAAAAGTCTTGTGGACATATAATATGCTTCTTCATGAAACAAGATTACTCTATATACAAATTAAAAACATAAATGTTTTTTATATATATTATGTTATTTTACTTCTCGGATGTAAGGTGCAAGACACACTTTTGTGTTGCAAACCTCAACATCTCTCTTTTACAAAAAACCTCTCTTCATTTTTCATACATACATTTTTTTTTTCTTTCCCTTGTGTTGTTCCTTTATACAATTACCTTGATTGATGTTGTGACCGGAGGAGTTGTGCTTTTCTGAACTGCTGCTACTTTTTACAGCTTGATCGTTAAAAGCAGCTTCTTCCGGCGTTTTTTTTTTTTTGTTTTTATTTTACAGACAGATGATAACAACGGCTACTACTACAAGGAGCGATGATGCCTTTTTGAAGGTTGGACCAATGCTCGCCGAAGCTGTTTCAGATTTTTGAGATGTTTTTAGTTGAATAGAATCAACAACAAATCCATGGATGCAGATATTGAGAACAGAGAAAGGACTTACATGGAGTTGGAGCAGGTGAGAGAGTTTGTTCTCTGGTTGGTTCTGATTCTGGGCTGCTTTTTGATGGAGGTGGGATATGAGTAAATACAACGTGGGGAAGTGGACTAGATACTGGGATGACATGATGACGTGGCGGGGTAGGGTTTGGTGCTGGTGGGTGTGGGTGTTGCTGTGGCTGAGACCGGTGTGGTGCAGGCGTTGGTGGTGCAGTATGATGGTTCAGAGCATTGTTTCCTTTTGGTCTCCTCTGCTCATAAGGGCAAGGCGGCTTTCCCGGGGGTAAAGGTGAGTGTTTGTGTTTGGTTGGTGCTGATGCAGGTGCAAGGCCTTTAGTCGGAGGTGATGGTGAAGGTTCTGGAGCAAGTTCATGATGGTGGTAATGATGATGATGGGGATGAGGATGATGGTGGTGGTGTTCGTGGGTTTCAGGCTGTGGAGAAGGGGAAGGGGATGATGATCTGGCGGGTGAGTGTGGTAAGATCGAGGAAAGACGGACTTGCTTAACTTTACCAAATACGGTGTGGTTTAGGCCCAGATTTTTGGAATGGGAGCCAGTGATTGTTTGAGCAAGTTGCTTCAACCTCGAAGAAGAACCAAATGTGAGCAGAACAGAGGAATGAACTATTGTAGGCGGCGCTACTGTTGAACCTCTGGAATTTGACAAAGTTATGTACAAGTTCTGCAATTTAACAGGAGAGGATGGATTTTAAGATTTCCAATTCATTAGCAATAAGACAGATCTTGATCTTGTGAATTAGAACTGTCATACCTCATAGGGAGCCAGATTAATACCCTTCTTCAGCTGGCTAGTGAGTTCCTCAAAGTTTGTTTGAATTTGGTAAATCGAAAAGTTCAATGTGAAGTTGAAGAGAAGTTGCGCCTTCTGCAGGGGAAATATAGGCTGGGGAGGGATCACAGTGATACCTCCAGGGAATTTTAGCACTTCAAAAAAGAATGGTTCCCCAAACAAGGATTCAGTCAGGCGGAAAGACAACTGCTTTTGAACAAGAGTTTCAAAAGCTGCCTTGATCAGACTCTCAATTTCAGCAGGTATCTTAGAATGCTCCTTCTCAGGATCAATGGCAAAAATAACCATTGTTCTGTTAAGATCGCCCAAGCGTTCAAGTGCTAATACCACAACCTGGGTCAAAGAAAGTAAACAGTAAGTTACAGAATGATCAACATGGAAATTATGAAATCCATAGCAAAGTGAGATAAGGATGGTGAGTAGTTACTTTGGTCATGGGAAAGCTTATTTCATCGGTGATATCGTTCTCAAGCTGCAACAAATTGTCTTCCATGAACGAAACTGGTTTTCCAACATCAAAACTCGCCACTATTCGGTGATCTGCAAAAGAAACAAACACCAAAAAGCGACATTATTGCTCCATCATGAAACAATTTCCATAATATAAGCAAAAACATCCTTGGCAGCCCAATCAAGTGGCAGCAACAAGATTAGATTTCGAAACCAAATCAGAATCACTGGAAACCACAGCTACCTCACACACAAAACTATGCACCAACTAGTCCAAGTTCCTTAATCGATTCTACCAACCAGCTTTGAGAGAATATTTATGTATATGTAACAAAACGAGTAATGAAGAAAAAAAAAGATTTTGGTGAACTTTACTAAGCATAATTAGAAAACAGATCACTTGCATAAAAGAAATACAAATTCATGCTAAAGCAAGCTAAAGTTGAATACAAACATTCCGAAACATATTTAGAAACGTTACCTTTCAGGTAGTCTTGAATCAATAAAGGTGCTTAAAAGACTAAATATGGTGTTCATGTACTTAAAAAAAAAAAAAAAAATACACATCGAAATTGAAATTCACAGTTTTTTACATCAGAATTGATATAAAGAAAGGCTTAAAATAGCAGTTTTTCTAAGTCCAAGTCAATTGAAAGTCCTACATCATCTTCCTCAAAAGAATTGAAAGCAAATCCATTAAAAATATTAAGCAGAGGTTTATTATTCTAAGCTTTGTGACAGCTCATTGAATTAGTTTCTGCGCTACTACAATATTTCCCCATGTGAATTCCAGAAATTAAAAAAAAAAAAAAAAATCAACCACAACGAATCAGAAACCCTAGATCTGAAACCACAAATCACATCAAGCTAGATTAGCGAGAGCCTCTACGGAATCATGTTATTGAAAAAGAATCGAGGATTATTAATACCTTTAAACCGTGGATCGAGATCTAGATCACCTCGATCTGCTAAACCGAGGAATGGAGGTAACCAAAACAAGGCGGAGAGAAACACAGCAGCGGAGAAAGCAAGAATCAAAACGCATCTGAGACTAAAGTATCTAGAGATCCGAACGCAGCAGCAACAACATGAGTTTATTCCTCCTCCGTTATTATTCCTAGCCGTAGCAGCTCCGTCGCTCACAGGAAGATTCTGCTCTTCGTCAGTATTCTTCCCCATAACAACAACAATAACACATAGACAGCAGAGAAACAAACAGATTCATTCACGGGAAAAATCCAAATCCAAATCCAAATCCAAAAGCAAAGCTGTTCCGATCAGTTCCAGATTCTGCCGCAGCCATCAAAGGGGAAGGAGGGGGGGGGGGGGGAATAGGAAAAATCAGAAGAACAAATTCGAATATGCTCTAAAAGCAAGCAACAGAAACGGTTTCAAGTGGGAATGGAAAGAAAAATGTAGGGATGAGGGGAGACGGAGAGACGAAGGGAAGAGAAAGGAGTGAAGTAGCTTTCTCTGCAAATATGACAATAAGGCTTCTCTTTTTTTATTTTTTTCTTTTGTGGGAAGAGTAAAAATGTGTATTTGTGCTGCTTTGCTTTTATCTTTTTTTTTTTTTTTTTTTTTTTTTTGTTTCTACATATAAAAAGATTTGTTTAGTAATTTATATGTACAGAGCAGTTGCACTAGTGGATGTGTGAGCTCGTGTCAGTTTGAATTTCGAATTTTTATTTCTATATTATTATTCTTCTTTTAGGCAAGAAAAGAATAAAATAAAATTAAAAAATAAGATTGATGGAGTGGATACATTGTTTGGGCTAATTACAGATATGATAATAATAATAAGATTAAAGGTATGCAACACACATATCACATATGAAAATGATTCTACACAACATCACATTTATGAAAGCAAACTAATGTAAACTCCCAACTATTCTGAGTGTTTTAATTAAGAAAACGTAATCAAATACACTTACTATATTATGTCTAACAAGAAAACAAATACACTATCAAGGTATTTAAGAGAGACAATTTATGGTGATGTAGAATTGTGAGAGTAACTTGTTGAGAAGACAAGTAGTTGTGAAACTTGTATCACGGAAGAAGAGACAACACAAAAAATAAAACTTATAGGTCAAACACTTTTGTCACTTTTCGTCTACGGCAGAAATCTTGTGGGTCTTTTTAAAGCTCCCCCCCCCCCCCCCCCCCCCCTCTCTCTCTTCGTCGGTGACATGAATTTTTATTACTTCTGAGCTCCCCCTTGTTTTTTTAATTTCACGATATTTATCATACTACCTTCAACTGTGATGTGTCTAATTAATGCTCTTCTTTCTTTTCAAAAAAAAAAAAAATTATTAAAATAAATAAATAAATAAATCGGAATCGACTATTCGTAGGTTCGCATATTCGTCATGGCCAACGATAGGTTTCGTAAGTATATCTTTAGCACAAGAAATTTTAATGGTACGTCACTGAACTAACACAATTTGGTTATCTAACTATCACTTTCGTCTTTAAACTAAAGACACAATCTATTATATTTATAGATGAGATGAGAGATTCTAGAATGGTCAAGCTTTGTTAGCACATCATACTTCTCAGGTTCTTGGTATGTCAGCTTTTTTACTTACGAAATGTTGAAGTAAAACAAACGTAAATCAAGAATGAACTATATTAATAATAACAACAACAAAAAAAAAAGACAGATCGAAGGTTGGTTGGCCGCCAGCCGAAACATACACAAGTCTCTATATAATAAAAATTATTTAATGCAAATTCAATAACAAGCTAACATGTGTGTGTGAGATACACACTATCCAAACTCAAAGTTGATAAACCGTAAAACACAGAAACAGAAGATCTACAGTAAACAAATGAAAAAAGTAAGAGAACGAGAGAAAGAAACATGACAAAGCAAAAAAAAAAAAAAAAAGATACAAAGACCAAAGTGAAACAGAAGATGCTTAAAAGGAGTCAAAGAGTTAGACTAACCTTTAGTAGTCAAAAGGCCATCCACTGTAACCCATATGGGACTGTTGTTGATGATGTTGATGCTGATGTTGATGTTGTTGCTGTTGCTGCTGGTGATGATGATGATAGTGCCCTTCTTCTGCAGTCGCTGTGTTGTTTGTGTCTCTACGGTTTTGACCCGAGCTTGAGCTAGACGAGCGGAATGGCCAGAGGTTAGAGAAAATATTCCTTCTTCTGTTGTTTTCTCTTCCACTGGTGCTTCTGTTCTGACTACTCTGTGTGCTCGAAGAAGATCCTCTTGATGGTAACTCTTTACGGCAGACTGGGCATGAGTTATGCTGAACCAGCCACGGGACAATGCAGTCAGAATGATAGATGTGGTTACACGGCATCTGTTTTGCTTCTGCTTTCAGTTCAAACTCGTCCTTGCAAACCGGGCAGTGAGAGTCTGATGACTTGAGATGCTTCTGTGTGATCTTGATGGTTGGCAATGCATCAATTGATGATTTTGGTGCTGGTGGTGGGCCTCGATGATGAGTTCCCGATGAAAGCTGTTCGATCAGTTCTTCAAGACCAGGTCCGAAGAAATAGTCTCCAGCGTTGGTGCCACGTGTGATACCAATTCCAGGTGCTGCACCATTGACAAAAGCTTCAACTGAATGATTATTATTATCTCCACCAGCCAATCTAAAGGGAGCTTGACCACCAAAGATTAATAGAGGAGCTAAGTTTGAAAAACTTTCAGAACCCGCAGAGCCACCAAGTCTTCCGGTGATTTCTCGTTCATAGCTTCTTTCAGCTAAGCGGGTTCTCATAAAGGCAGAGAAAGCTTCCATGAGATCAAAGGTTGGATCACGGTCAACATCCCTGTGAGCTCTTAGCATATCAAAGGGACTACTCGGTCCAAGATCGATTTCCTCAACAAAACCTCCTCCACAATATGAACAAACAGCATCTCGAGCTCGAAGCCAAACAGCACGCTGACATCTGTGACACCAATGAGTATTACGAACACTTGACATCCTCTTCCTCTTCTTCTATCACAATCTCCTTGTGCAGAGTTACAAAACCAGTAAAAACAAAGTCCTTGTGCTTGAATAGCTTGAAAGATTAATTTTCCAGTCAGTCAGGTACTAGTTAATTAGCCTGCAAAATCCGGTAGGGAGAACTGATCACCAACTCCTGCTAACTTTTTTGCTAAGTTGGTAAACCAAAGAGGGTTTGGCCATATCCCAACTTTCCAAGCTTACCTCAGAGCTTTACTCCATACTACAAGATCCAAGTGTAACCACAAGTCATAACATAATTCAGCAAATAAAGACCAAATTTTACAACAAATTGTTTCCCTCAACAACAGACCCTTTTTATTCCCAGGTTAGAACATTAACGCAGCTCACTACTACTAATCACTACAATCCTCAAAACCAATTGAAAAAAAATGACCAAGCACTCCAAGAACTCAGAACATCTATGAATCAACCACATTTGAGCCATACCGTGATCTCGCAATGAAAGAGAAAATCTAACTAAAAAACAATGAAGGAAAGTACAATGCAAACGATCTACACTAGAGATAAACCAAACACGTCTTTCGTACGGACAAAATCAACCAAAACAAGATCTATCAAAAACCAGATCACGACGCTTCACGAAAACGAAATCAACAAATCCAATCCCAAAAAAATAGAGACAGAGCAAAATCACAAAAGTATCCGAGAGAGAGAGAGAGAGAGATGATCTAAAAAGCACAACCTTAACGGAGAAGTTTTTAAGCAAATCTGATCCAAGGATCCAAATCTAACAAGAAAAGCTAAACTCAAGAATTGGACAACCTTGTTAATTTAAAGAAGAGCTAAAGAAACTCAATCAGTTACATACCTATTCACATAGATCCAAAGGAAGACGAAGAAAAACTTAAAAGAAGCTGTAATGAGAATTAGATTCCGGAGGGAAGAAGACGAAAAGAAAAGAGAGCTATCCAGGAAGAAGAATCTCTCCGTTACACTCTATTGAGAGTTATTGACTGTAAAACAAAAACAAAAAAAAATTTACAGGAAAGAAGAAAAAAAAAAAGCTTAGCTTTAGTCCCTTGGTGAAACAACGACATAAAAATAAAGCACTTGTCTTTGTCTCTGTGTTATTATTCTGAAAGACTAATATCCCACGTGCCACGTGTCTGGTACTATCAAACTACCCTCTAGCTTTCTCCGTATTTACAGTTTCTACCTGTCTGACACTCCGCCGGCTTTTTGTCACGCTTTCTTTGCTTCCGTCTGAAGATTGCTCAATATCAGTCACGATATACACCCCTTTATATTATTTGCTTTTTCATCTTATAAATTTTCTATAAATAGAGTTTAAAAAAAAAAAAAAATCAAATATGCTCAAATTCATTGTGAGTAGACAAAAATTCAAAAAATTGAAAATAGGAAACTCAACGAATAAGGCTGTGTTGCTAGGATTCTGAAACCATCTTCTTGCGGCGCTTTCGGCCGGATAACTCATTGGCCTTTGTACGGACGTAGCTCCTGACCTGCTTCAGAATCCTCCTCTCACTCACACGCAACACAAGCGAATGATATAGTCTCCTGTCTTTAGGAAGACAACAAGCTTTGAGTCCAGCAATGTCATCTTCCAAAGAAGTCGATGATCCGTATAGGCTCTCTCGCTTATCCACAATAGTAAGAAGAGCTTCACAAACACCGTGTGTGAGAAGAACATCGTTTTCACTTTCTCCAAGCTTGAACTTGTGTTTCCCAATTGTTAACTCATAAGGAGAAGAGGGAGAAGATACTCTTCCTTCTTTTGAGAGACTTGCTTTTGTTGATATAGCTAAATCCAGTTTATTGTATGCGTCGTCTGGTAAGAGCAGTATGTAGAGTAGGATCAGGAGCTCGGTTTGGGGTTCTCCGGTTGAAGAAACTTCAAAGTATTCAGAGTTTTGGCTCTCGCATCCTGTGTAACCTAGTTTTCTCCACAGGGCGAGTCTAGCTCGAGTGTACCGGCTTGTGAATGAGGATGAGCTCCATTCCGTTACTAATTCTAGATCTATGTTTACTATGTCGTAGGGATTATCAGGCTCTGTAAATCCGTACCTGTGGAGTAACGCAGCGTTACCCATCAAACCGTATGTGTTGAATACCTACACAGAGATAGTGGCATCAATACAAATGAAATATGATTCCAAAAGACTCGACTATTAGTAATACACAACCCAAAACAAAAAGCATACCTCAGCTCCAGCTGCAACATCCTTCACCATAATCATTTTTAAACCGGATGCATCATCTTGCAACATTGCAGAGTTCTCTTCTTCTTCTTCTTCTTCGTTGGCTTCGTCGTCAGTGTTTTCACCAGGAACTTCCTCAAAAGATTGGTCAGGCGAGGAAGAACTTTTACTGGAAGGCTCGTCTCCATCGGTGGCCTCATTTACAGCATCACCATTGTCAGATTCATCAGCTTCAGTATCGGATTCACTGTGAGATGATTCAGCAGTAAAATGAACGTCTTCTGCCCCAGTTTTATGATTGAAGCTGCAATATGGAATTAACAGGCAAGATTTAGAAGAGTGGACAATGAGTAATAAATCATCAAGTTTTTGTTTAACAAAAACCAACTTCTAAGGATCAGTTTTCCCACATGCAAAAGACTCAAAACGGAAAAGCATAATTGCAAGTATATAACACAGATGCTGCAATCATGAATCAGGCTGTGAAAAAAAATCAGCACATTAATTGCTATAAATATATAGATTGTCTGCAATCATTGACAGGACTTAGAACAGTCTCGGTCTAAATCTAATCGAAGTGATTGAACCTAACGAGATGGCGAGACCCTTAAAGTCTACACAGAGAAAATCTCTACAGGACAACATAAGTAAGCAAATGTTGGTCAGATAAATAGGCAACTTGGCCGGTATACAAGATGCAATTATACCCACAAGTCTGGAAGGTGAATAGAGAAATGAAGACAAGTCAATATGACTAAATGGTAGGCTAACCATAAACTGAGTAGCTAACTATAAGTCTACATCCTGAAACATACAACCTTAAACAAACATATGAAACATCATCAACGAGCTTAAAATTGATGCAAAGCTGATAGAGCAAAAAAAAGACTGATACAGGAAAGCATTTCTATGGTATTTTGCTTGGCCTCAACTCCAACAAGTTTCTTAGAATAATTAGTAATCAAAAAATATATGTGAGGTAATAAACTTACAGATCTGCAAGAGGAACCATCCCGGATCCATGGTAATCATCAATCTGGAAAGACCGTGAAGCAATTAGACTCTTAGCCGCAAGATACTCTTTAATCCCAAAGGAATCAGGATCCACCTTCTGAGGCAGTGAAGAGGTAAGTGGCAAAATGTTTTCTTCCCAATCCTCACATATAAGAACATGATCTTCCTTCACCACCTGCCTACAAAAAAAATTCACACTGATGAGTAGTGACTTCAACTCAATCCCCAAGAATCCATAATTAAACAACAATGGTATTTCAAAATTAGGATAAGAAACCTTGTGAAGCTCAGTTCCAGATAAGAGAGAATCCAAGTCTTGAAGAGACCAAACTAGAGGCAAATCCTCTTGACTAGGAAGAATCTGAAGGTAACCAGCCCAAGGTGATTCTTCACCTAAGCTTCTCTCGTACATGAGAGCTACAGAGAGACCTAAACTTCCATCTAAACCAGCGGATTTGATAATCTCACGAGCTCCACTCGTTTTGATTGTGAGACAAGCAGGTTTCGAGATATTGGCGACAACGTCTCCTTCTTTCAGATCGCAGGATGCTCTCACGGAGACACCATCGTTTTCGTCGTCTACAAGGTTGAGAGCGTCGCTGCAATCAACTCCGTTAGCTTTCATCCATCTCTTGAATCCTCTTAACCTCCTGCTAACAATCAGAGAGAGAGAGAGATATAAATATTAATTAAACAAAACTGATAGGTCCTGAGAGGATTGAGAGAGAAAAAAAAAAACCTTGTGGCCATGATTGATTGGTGATCTCTAATGAACTCGCCGGAGGGGAACAAAATCAACGTCCGGTAAGATAGACAACAACGACGGCGGTTGATGAATGAGAAAGGGTTTATGATGTTACTGTAAAACATACAAAGTGTGTTGACGAAAATACCCTTCCATCTTTTTTTTTTGGGGGCAAATTTGATATTAAATAAAGGGAACCTATAAGTAATTTGGTTAGAAAAACTTCTGATAATTGATATATTTGTAAACTTGTAGTTAGGTTAGAAATTTCTTACATCCAACTTGATATAAAGAAAATTATTTAAAGAGTTTTACATACATCCAACTTTGAAGACAAGTTATTAATTTAGTGGAGAGAATATAATAAGCATAATGTGTAATATATATATATATGTATATATATATATATATATATATATTTCCTAAAACAAAAGTATCTTGATCATAAATACATTACCAACAATAAAAAATCCCACACGATGCATGGGTAAAATGAACGTAATAAAATATGTTTAGTTATTTTAAAATACATTCAATAATAATTAGCATTAATATTATTACAAAATTTAAAAATTGTGATGAATGGGTAAAATGAATGTAATAAAATATGTTTAGTTATTTTAAAATACATTCAATAATAATTAGCATTAATATTGTTACAAAAATTAAAAATTGTGATGCATGGGTAAAATGAACGTAATAAAATATGTTTAGTTATTTTAAAATACATTCAATAATAACTAACATTAATATTGTTACAAAATTTAAAAATTGCGATGCATGGGTAAAATGAACGTAATAAAATATGTTTAGTTATTTTATAAAACATTCAATAATAATTAACATTAATATTGTTACAAAATTTAAAAATTTATGTGAGAGAATATGATGTTTGACAAATAATTTTTCTTGTTATTTATAGAAAAATATGTGGTATCAATATATCATTTGGAGGATTGTGAGAGGTTTTCAGTTTTTTTCTATGGTTATATTTTAAAGAACAAATATGCCATAAATTTGTTTTTGTGCTTTTTTTATTATTTTTGTAAAACATAAATTGTATGGAATTAACACATTAAAGTGTATTAATATCTTGAAAGTTTTTTTTTATTTTTTTCAAACATCATGGGACTTACATTTTAAAGAATTAATATGCAATAACTTGTCATAATGTTTTTTTTTGTCAACTGTGATAGTTATTATTATTAAAGTAAAACAAAAAAATCATTAGTCTTTAATATCTTGAAATTATTTAAGAATAAAATTGTCTTTTATTTTAAAATTGTCTTTTATTTTAAAATTATAAAACAAATATTTCATTCTTGATTTACTGAAAAATTATTGAAAATTACAATGTTATGGTAATTATATACAATATCGATAAATGATACTTCATAAGTAATATACTTACAAAATATGTTGTCCAATAAAACATATATTATATTCCAATTATTACATTAAAGTGTATTAAAATGATGAGTGTTAGTTTTTTTTACATCAATAAGTTTTTGTTTTCTGGCAAACATTATGGGAATTACATTATAAAGAATTGATACATATACAATAAATTGTGATTATGATTATAATAAAGGAAAAATAAATATCATATTGTTTTATATCTTGAAATTATTTTTGATTATGATTAAAATTAAAGGAAAATAAAATATCATATTTTTAAAAATCTTGAAATTATTTAGAAAAATGATTTTATCTTCTGGCACAAAAATTGTAAACCAAATATAATATTTTTTGTCAGCAAATAAATATTATAATATTTTCATATTTTTTACATATTGAAATTATTTTAAATAAAACTACCATAACTATGATTTTTCAAAAACTAGAATATTAATGATTTATTCTTTAATTATCGGCAAATTATTATTTGAAGAACTATAATGTTATGGTAAGTGTATAAAATATTTATCAATGAAATATATATTTATATAATAACTAAAAGGACATTGCTAAAATGTTAAGATATTTTTAGGATATTTTCTTATGTATATAATCTGGAGAGGAATGAGTGCCACTTGTGAGCTTTTTAAAGTATGAGTTTGAAAAAACTTTAATTATTATAGAAAAACAAATAAATACTTTAAGATAATGTTAGTTGAATACAAAAAATTATAGAATTTACAAACTTATGTGATGTTTGAGATATGAGGGTTATTGAGATGTGTGTCTTTCTTTTTATAGGAATATTTGGAGTTAGAAGCCTATTATAAATTAATTTATAATTGGGTAGTTAATGCACTAATCCTTATATCAATTTATATCTATAAGAAGTTACATAAGCTATATGAGAGTTACAAAATGCAATAAATTCATAATAATATATTTTAATATTTTTTTTTTTGACAACTATTGTAATATTTATTAAATGTTAACATATAACAGAAGTAAATAATTTCAGTTAAATGAAATTTAGTACCTTAAAGATGGATATGATTATTAATATGAGAGTTACAAAAGATGTGATAGAATATAAAATTTACTATAATATGTAAGAAGATGCACCAAAAAATAAATTTATTAGTTGCTTTGTGTATTAATTTTTAGGTAATATAACTATAAATATATGATAGGAATTTCAACCTAGGCAAATTAATATGAGAGTTACAAAATATATGATAGAATATGAAATTTAATAAAATATGTGAGAAGGTTCATAAATAAGTACATTTATTATTTTTTTCAAATATAAATAGTTACTATGACTAGTAATATATGATAGAAATTTCAAGCAAGACACATTATATATATATATATATATATTGATTTCTTTCTTTAAAAGACATATACTATAGTTATTTCTCTCTAAATATTTATAGTCAAATATATATATATATATATATATATATATATATAATTTTTTTAATATACGTTAGTTTGTTTTAGTTAGAATCAAATTGAAAAATAATGTAATAATCATATCATGTTAACTATTTCTATTACAGTTAAGAAATAAAAGAGAAAATCATTATATTGGACAATATGCTACAAAAATTAAAGAATAAATTGAACATCTTATAATCAAATTGAAAAATAATGTAATAATCATATCATGTTAATTATTTCTATAAAGTTAAGAAATAAAAGAGAAAATCATTATTTTGGATAATATGCTACATAAAATAAAGAATAAATTGAACATCTTATAATGTATAATATCAAATTATATTTTATCTTAAATATAAATATAAATAATATAATGTATGTCATACAAAGTTAGTTGATTTTTCTTTTTTTTTTCGTCGAAATATTGATGATTGAATAAAGTCATAATACATTTGGTTTTGAAGCCATGTAGGCGGTGAAAAACAACTTGAGTAAAAGTTAGAAGAACTACAACCAAATTTTGCAAGCAAAAGAGCTACATTATTACAACATCTTTTTGTGAAAATAAACTGGATTTCCTGAAACTTCTTGGCCCATTCTTGAATGTCTAGTATGATATTCTTCAGAGATATATCACCATCTTTGTTGTTTAGAATTTTTGTCAGAAGCTCAGAATCTCCTTCAAAACAAACTGAAGTAATTCTTTTTATCCATGTTTGTTGCATTGCCGTTAAAAGCGCATTTGCCTCAGCTTCTAGGGGTGAAGATGTTATCCCAAGAAACATAGCACCCCATCCATTATTTATTCCATTCTTGTATCGTAAAATCCACCCTGCTTTTGCCGTAGAAGAAAAATGATCATATGCTGAATCATAGTTACATTTAAACGCAATTTTAGTAGGACGGATCCATGAAAGATTCGAATTGGAAGGGGGTTGTGATTGATGATGATTTGTTTGTATCTTATGAATATGCCAATCAGTAACATCTCCTTTGGCTCGTAGAAGAACTGTAATTGGTCTGTCTTGTATATAATTGAAAGTAAAATTGTTCCGAGACTTCCAAATGTGCCAAAGTAACCAAAAGGGTAGATGTTTTGTACTTGTCGGGAGATCATATACGTATGTCGAATCCAGGAAAGTGGCAATGAATTCTTCACTAGTGAACGTTGGTGAGAGTAATAATTGAATTGGGATATTTGAAAGATCCCAAATTTCTTTACCTTGTGGACACTGGAAAAGGATGTGATTTATAGTCTCATCTGCTTTGAAACATCTTGGACAAATGGGATCCAAATTCATACCTCGAGTATTTAATCTGGTGATAGATGGGAGAGATTGAGAAAGTATACGCCAGAGAAAATGTTTAATCTTTGGCAAGATCTTCAGTTGCCAAAATTTTGTTTTGAGAAACACTGAACCATGAGGTATTGCTGGTGGTGCTAAATTGTTTCCAGGATGATGCATATTAAGCCAGTATCCAGAACGAATAGAGTATTCACCTGATTTATTATAATGCCAAATAAGTTTGTCATGAGTAATTGTTTTGGCCAAATATATTTTGTGAATCTCTTGATGGTCAGGGATAATGATGTGTTCCGAAAGCTTTTCATGAGACCATATACGGTATGATCCCGTATTTGAAATCAACTGTGTAAAGTTCATATTGTTGCCTTGATGTATGCTTGTTATATGTCTTGGAGGATGTCACGAGCTGTATTTCCATCTTCAATGATGATGAATCTTGAACCTTTTTTGATTAACTCTAAACCTTCCATTATAGAAGCCCAACCATAAGATTGATTGACCCATTTTTTGCATCTAAAATTGAGTTGTCTCTATAGTATCTAGCTTTCATGATTTTTGCAAATAGGCTGTCTGGATAGCGGATTAAACATCATGCTTGTTTGGCAAGTAGAGCATCATTAAACTTTGATAAATTTTTGAATCCTAGGCCACCTTCTTTTTTTGAAAACTGCAATCTCTCCCATGCTATCCATGGTATTTCTCTTTCTGTGTTTCCATTTTTCCCACCAGAATCTTTGTAAAACTGAATCAATTTCTGTTATAACTCCCATATGTATTTTAAAGCATGTCGTTGAATAGATAGGCATTGCTAAAGCTACCGATTTCAACATTATTTCTTTTCCTGCTGACGACAATTTTTTGTGTGTTCCATGATGCATTTCTTTGATTTACGCGGTCAACAATGTAGGAAAACATTTCTGTTTGTTTTCTTCCAAACTGTTATGGGAGCCCCAAATATTTCTCTCCTCCACCGTGATTTGGTATCTCCAAAATCGTTTTTAGTCTGTTCTGAGTTTGGTCGTGGACTCGTGATCCAAAAGTGATTACAGATTTTGATGTGTTGATTTTTTGGCCAGAGTAGTATTCATATACATCAAAAACTTCTTTAATTGCTTTACAATTCCGAGAGTTTGCTTGGCAGAAGAATAAATAATCATCTGCAAATTGTACATGAGTAATGGTAGGGACTCCATTTCCAATCTTAAGTCCACGTATTTCACCAGACTAGACTCTTGTTTTGATCAAATGACTCATGATGTCCGCACAAAGGATGAATAAATACGGTGAGAGTGGATCACCTTGACGTATTCCCCTTTCAGGAATGATCATTCCATGAGGTGTACCATTGATAAGCACATAGTAGCTCACTGATCGAACTATCGCCATTATCCAATGTATCCACTTTTCAGAAAAACCAAACAGATGCATTGTAACTTCTAAAAAGTTCCATTCTACTCTATCATAGGCCTTAGTAACATATGTTTTGATAGCCATATAATTTTGTGATACTCTTTTTCTTTCTTTTAGTGAGTGCATCACCTCATGTGCTATCATAACATTATCTGTTATTAATCTACCTGGAATAAATGCAGCCTGAGTGTCTGATACTATGCTGTCTAGATGAGTCTTAAGGTGATTAACTAAGCATTTTGAGATGATTTTGTACAAAACATTACATAGTGTTATTAGTCGAAAATCAGATAAGTAGTTTGGTGGATCTACTTTTGGTATCATACATATATTAGTATGATTTAAAATTGACTTCAAGTAGGATGTATCAAAGAATCCTTTCCCCTCTTGTATGATGTCTTGACCAATAGTGTTCCAATAGTGTTTGTAAAAACGAGTTGTCATCCCATCGGGTCTGGGTGCCTTATCATCACCTATTGAGGTTAAAGCCTCATATTTCCTCATCGCTGATCTCCTTTGTGAGCTATGCTTTATTCCTGCAGTGATTGTGGGAGGGAAGTCACCAAAATCCAGTGGTGACACTGATATTCTGCTTGTTTTGTAAGCATTTGTGAAGTACTCTTGTGCATGACGCCCTATTTCTTGATCGCCTTGATATATATTTTCCTCTGTATCACGGATAGAGGATATATAATTTTTAGCATATCTTGTTTTTGTACTTGCGTGGAAATATGTTGTGTTTCGATCTCCGTTATTAAGCCATTGATTTATGCTCTTATTCTGCCAATAGTACTATTCATCATGGTAGGCTTTGTTTAACTCAAATTGTAGCCAAGGAATCCTTTGTCTTGTAGTTGTGTTAAGACTCTCCATTGCAGAATTTAAGGCAGACTGGAAATAATCAATTCTCTTTCTAGCATTTATGTTTGCACTGTGCTTACTCTTAGTCATAGCCTTACGACATGCTGATATTTGGTCGCAGATAGTAAAGTAGTTCCTTTGTTTGCACGAATTCCAACCTTCTACGACCACCTCTTCGAAGTTCTCTATTTGAGTTAAACGTTTGAGAAACCTAAAAGGTTTGTGAGGACTGTTTTGTGGTGGTGTTATATTTGTGAGGATTAGCCTATGATCTAAGCCATTAAATTCGAGAAATTCAGCATCCGCTTGGGGAAAACTTGCACCCCATTCTGAGTTTATCATCACCCTGTCCAAACAACATTTGATTGTATAGTTTCTTCTTTCTCCCACCCATGAGAATCTGTCTCCCTTATGTTTTAAGTCCTTCAGATCACAAACAGTTAGCATATGTTTAAAGTTCCTGAAATTTTATTCCTCCCTTTGTGGACCCTCGATCTTTTCATTATTGCTGATTATCTCATTAAGATCACCCGTGAACATCTAAGGTCCTGATCTACTTCCACCTAACTCTTCCAAATATTCTCAGAACTCAGTTCGTCTAGATGGAACCAGGTTGCCATAGACTCCAGACAAATAAAAAAACTTATCTTATTAAAGTTAACATGGACATCAGACAAATAAAAAAGCTTATCTTATTAAAGTTAACATGGACATCAATGATCCGTTGATCCTGATACAGTTTGGTCAACGAAACATTGTTAGTCTACATCATTGTTAAACCTCCACTCCTTCCATGAGGGGGTTCAGTTATTACATTATTAAATCCTAAAACAAAAGCAAAATTACACACAGCAGAACACCTATTTAGAATTTTACAAAGAAATAAAACATTTGGTTTTAAAATACGACATAAGTGTTTTAAACGAAATTGTGTCATCGGTGAACAGATGCCCTGACAGTTCCAGGAGATGACTCTCATGGAGGCATTGGGGGTACCGGGTCTCCCGCACCTCTGTCCAATGCCGTACCACTGCAAGATGCCTCTGACTCCGCTCTTCCTTTCTTGCGGATCTGACTCAGGACCGTCAAATCCTCTGCTTCCTCACATTGTTGAAAGTATCGTTCCATTGCGTCATGGTTCCTCTTTGTACCGTTCCTTGAAGAAGATGCTCTAGGGGTGAAAGAGACTTCAAGTTGGTCGTTATGCATCAGATTTTTGCCCTTGGCATACTTTGTGAAAAGGTAGCGCACTCTCTCGGCCATTAAGTATGTGTCTTCGAAAGCACTTTGAGCTGAATCATCCGACTCTGTAATGATGAATTCTTTGTTTGCAGGCCTGGAATTTCTCCATCCAGTGCAATAGTCTGCAACGTGTTAGTATCAGAAACATGATCATTGTCATCATTACCAGGATTATTGTAGTCATCAGGATCGTAGCCATCATTTCCGCCATTGTCATCATCATTTGGATGGTCTTCAAATTCCATCGGACAAGACTTTTGTCATGCTTCAAAGATCCACATACAGAGCAAAAGTTTCTCAGTCTCTCATATCGGAATTTCAGGATTGTGTTGTCACTGCCTCCAAACTAGCCCCGGGCATTCGGGTTTCCGAACTCGATCGGGTTAGAACCCGTTCGGTTTTTTATACTATCGGGTTGGGTTTGGGTAATTCGGGTATACCCGAACTCAAACAAACCATGAACAAAAAAAAACTAATTTTTATTTTTTAAAAATTTTAAAATACTTGTATATATATAAATATTTAACGTTTCACGTTAAGACAGAAAAACTAAGATGGCAAAATATTTAATGATGCACCCCTAAATGCTCAAGGATCTGGGTTCAAATCCCTTTAGATACATAATTTTACATTTAATTCAGATTAGTTCGAGTGGGCGTTCGGGTTCGGGTAATACCCGAACTACCCAAACCCGATCGGGTATCCGAACCTTAAATGTATTACACCTGATTGGGTTTTACATCCTACCCGAACCTAAACCCGACCCGAAGTAATGGCGTCTCATAATTCCAGTTGACACAAACTCTAACAAATTCCACAAGATTTGCATTTTCATTAAAGTCGATGTCTGCAACATGTCCTATTTGGTCACCAATGTAATTCACCTTGGTAGTGTTGAGAAACTGTATAGAAATACCCCTTATTTGAATCCAAAAAGGGATGATCTTCATTTCCTCATCAGAGATGTTGGGATACCAATGGTGGACCGTTATCATCCAGTCATTAAACGCCCATGGACCGCGACATAGAACTAGGTTAAGTGCTTCCTCGGTCTGGAAAATGAACAAGGTTTTTCCATCACCGAGAGTAAGTCCACGACAAGCATCTGCAAAACCCCAAATTTGGGGCAACTGACCCACAATTGCTCGGAGGTTTTGTTTCCTTGGATTCACCACTGATACAATTAAAGAGAAACGACTCTCATTAACCGCTTTCCCACATAACTCAGCGGGTAACACGACAGGGGCATCAGAAATTCCCAAGTCGAGGTTATGGAGAGATTTTCGAATGTAGTCACTCATTTTCGAAACTATTATATGTGTTTGTGAAAGTAAGACAGGAGCGAGTGATTAGAAATTGGTGGCAAAGGACTGAAATCCGACAGACTTATATAGTTGTATCCATGGCGGTTTTCGACGACAGTTATCCCACGATAAATACGAGATAAGGAAACTGCTAACAGAAACATGTCGCAGAGAGAAACCGTCAAATCTAAACAACTTATAACTGTTTAAACTTGTCGGAAAAACACTCCAAGTTAGCGAAGGAGAAGGAAATCGGCGATGGCGGTTGACAAACTGGGAATCGCCTTCTTGAACGCCACAAGAGAGAAAAGGCGTCATTCAAACGTCCTCAGTTGAAAAAATATACTTAAAATAATAAAAAGAAAATAATACATATCACAAAAAAATAAAAGTGAAATAACAACTTTTTAGAGCTTGGCAAAAGAAAACTTTACTTTATTACATAAATTGTTACATTATATATATGATAGACTGGTAGGGTAAAGTATGTGGTAACAAGCCAACGATAATTAAACTTTGTCATCATTAATTACAACAAGATAAATGAATACTACTCCGTCAACACAAGAACAAAAACGTGGTAAGAAGCAATCAAGCTTTCTCCATTTAATGAACTGTCAGCAATTTTCCATCCTCCACAACCAGAAACGCGAAGTGTTGATGACTCCTCCGGCGAATGCTCTTTCAAATCTGATACGTTGTCACGAGTGTCGTCGATCAATACCGGTTTACTAGAAGAGGTGGTAAAGGAAGGAATGAAAGAAAGAAAATATTAACAGTTGATCTCAAAACCACTATCTTTTTTTTTGGTGTGAAATCTCAAAACCCTTATCTAATGGAGTGATTTAATAATTTGTGTGTTTTAACTTTTCCATATATATATATATCTATGAAATATTGCCCACCATTGTAATTTTAATTTTTTTTAAAATAAGAATAAAGATGTGATTGTCTCTATCGTTAAAATCTGCATCTTAAAACAAAATTTATTTATTTGAGTTGATTGGCTTAACAACAGATCTCCTATAAATATTTCACCAAAGTTCAAACCCCTAGTTAGAGTTTAACATTATACATCAATAGTATCGATTGTTTTGAATACAACAAATATTTGTGTTAAAATGTGGAAACCTCATATTTATTGATCAATTCTACGCTAGTTCTTATTTAAAAAGCATAAACGACGACACAAAGACTTTAACGAGTTCGGGTCTCCATTAATGTGGAAACCCTACATCTGGCCGGGGATTTATACCCCGGGAAATCCACTATATATTATGTATTTTCATACATTGTGTTGAGGTCCACACAAGTAGTGGCCTTTGTCCATATCTGCCAATAATTCATCAATGTCACAGAACTCGGCGGGATTCCGCAGATACGGAAAGTCATAGTCCTCGTTTGTCATCAAATTCCCGGATGTTGAATCGTCTTGACCTTGAGGAGGAGGAGGAATCGGTGTACTTTGCTCTTGTTGTTGCTGCTGAGTATCGACACCATCTTCTTCTTCTTCATTACTGAATAATGCATCAACGTCAAAGAACTTGTCCTCGTCAGACATATCAAGCAAGTCTTCCTGGGTGCTGTTGTCGTTGCTCAAGCGAGTCATGGCCATCTTGGATCTTGAATCTTCATAACCTTGCGGAGGAGGAGGAGGAGGCAGACTCAGCTCTTGTTCTTCATGTTGAGTAACGCCAACATTTTCTTCTTCTAGCGTTGTCGTTGTCATGAGAAACTGGTGTTGTAGATAAGCAAAATCATAATAAGGCTGCAGTTGGTGACCTTGAGGAGGAGGAGGAGGGAGAATCGGTGCACTTTGCTCTTGCTGTTTCTGCTCAGTTACGACACCATGACCTTCCTCATAGTTTAATAATTCATTGATGGGGTTAAAGAACCCGTCTTCTTGGGTCATCACCATCCCGGATCTTGAATCTTGACCCTGCGGAGAAGGAGCAGGAGCAAGACTCGGCTGCTGTTGTTGCTTATCTCCCTCTAGCATTCTTATAAATTGCTGATATGCAGAATCATAATGAGGCTGCAGTTGGTGTGAATCTGGCCGGGCTGCCCAAAACTGCCTTTGATGCGTCCGGTAAGAAGCTAGCGGGCCTGGCCAAAACTGCTGCTGCTGCTGTTGTTGATACGCCAAATCACGAGGCTGCGGTTGGTAAGAATCCAGCGGGGCTGGCTGAAACAGATGTTGTTGTTGATACGCAATATCATGATGAGGCTGCGGTTGATAAGAATCCAAAGGGGCATGCGGTTGATGATACTCGACAGTAGGAGGTTGCACTTGCTGCTGCACAACCTTCCTCTGCTTCTTATTCTCTTCTTCCTCTGCTTTCTTCTGCTTATTTATTGCTTGTGTGCTCTGATAGATCTTGCACATAGAATAGTCCTACACGCATGCACCAACCAAAATAAAACTCACAATAAAATAACATCAAACTTAATATATAACTTGGGAATCAAGAAACGCATACATACCTTTACGTCATCATCAGCAGAAGGCGGACACTGATCAATCCAGTATTCATGCATCAACCAACTAGTTTTTACGCCATTAGGTTGTTTCCCAACGTAGTATGATAGTGCGGTTTTGTAACCAACGAGGCCTTGCCCAGCGTCAATCTTCTTGGAAGCAACTGTTGCGTGCCAGTATCCGCCTTTGGCGTCACGTTTCTGCCTTTTGCCATCTTTACCCGTCTTGTTCCTCTTCGATTTAAAGAACCATTCTGTATCATTAGCCTTCTTGAAGTTCACTACATATATATTTCCATAACAAAATACAAGTAAGCGATTGCATGCACAAAGAGAAAGAAGAGATAAAGGTTGATAAAAATAAACCTAAATAACTAAGAATCAATAAAAAAATTTCTACAAGAAGGAGACAAACCTGAAAGTTCTTCAGGATTGGACTCGTAAATGTTCACGAGATGTATAGAGAGGGTGGCCAATAAGTCTCTGTTTTCGCCCAAGTAGTCTTCTTTCCGTCCAAGTAACGAGATGACCTCCAAGTCCTTTGGTCTATAGTTGACACCTGGTGGAAAGCAAGGTCTCGTCGAAGGAAAAGAAGACATGTGATGATCATCATCAGCTGAAGAAGAAGGAATCCCTGACGGTTCCGGTTCCGGTTCTGGCAAGGATCTTTCTTTACGCTTGTTTCTTCCAGGCATCGACATCATCGAGTAGCTTTAGACAATCAGATAGCAAAGTATCAAAGTAGGTAATATGATTCGTAAGAGCTTCAACGTAGGTTAATTTATGATATATGCATGTATCTTTTATATATATGGATTGTAATAAGCCGGTGGCCATATATGAATTTTACCAAAATTTTGTAAAGATATACAATATGTATTTGGATTCGAAATAGATTAGATTTAGATATGTTTTGAGACTTAGTTGATATTATCTTCGTTCATCAATATATATTTAACAAATTTTATAGTAGTTGTTATTCATCAAAGTATATATATTTTAAAACTTTCGAGTTTAACGTATATATATATATTTTTTTGCGGGAGATAGAGAGAGAGAGAGAAAGAGGATGAGCGAGAAAGCGAAAGTGATAGTGAGAATGCTACAAGGTTGCAACAGCATGAACAAGCTCCGTAAGATCCATTCTCATGTCATCGTCAATGGTCTCCAACACCATCCTTCCATCTTTGACAATCTCCTCCGCTTCTGCGCCGTCTCCGTCACCGGTTCTTTGTCTTACGCTCTGCTTCTCTTCGACCGTTTCAATTCTTCTGATCCATCGACTTCGGCTTGGAACTCCCTTATCCGTGGCTTCTCAATTTCCTCTTCTCCTCACTATTCGCTTCTCTTCTACAATCGAATGCTTCACTCCTCTGTTTCACGCCCCGATATCTTCACTTTCAGTTTTGCTCTCAAAGCCTGTGAGAGGCTACGCTCGATCCCGAAATGTTTGGAGCTTCACTGTTCGATTATTCGATCTGGGTTTCATGCTCATGCCTTTGTTTCCACCGGCCTCGTTCGTTGTTACTCTGCGAATGCGAGTCTTGATACTGCATCCAAAGTGTTCGACGAAATGCCTCTTAGAGATTTGGTTTCTTGGAACGCTATGATCTCTTGCTTTTCTCATGCTGGTTTGCATCATCAGGCGTTGGGTATGTACAAGCGAATGGTAAATGAAGGTGTGTGCCTCGACGCTTACTCGCTAGTTGCTTTGTTATCTTCTTGTGCTCACGTTAGTGCTTTGAATATGGGAGTTATGCTACACAGGATCGCCTGTGACATTCGATGTTAGAGTAGTGTCTTTGTGAGTAATGCTCTTATCGATATGTATGCAAAATGTGGTAGCCTTGAAAATGCTGTTGGTGTTTTTAATGGTATGCACAAGAGAGATGTCTTGACCTGGAACTCAATGATTATCGGGTATGGAGTTCATGGGTATGGCGTAGAGGCTATATCTTTTTTTAGAAAGATGGTGGCTTCTGGGGTTAGACCCAATGCCATCACATTCCTTGGGTTGTTGCTAGGTTGTAGTCATCAAGGTCTAGTTAACGAAGGAGTTGAGTATTTTGAAATCATGAGTTCACAGTTCCATGTGATCCCGAATATTAAACACTATGGATGCATGGTGGATCTCCATGGACGAGCAGGTCAGCTAGCAAAGGCCCTCGAGATGATACACGCGTCTTCCTGCCATGAAGATCCTGTATTATGGAGAACCTTGCTTGGCTCTTGCAAAATTCACAGTAATTTGGAATTAGGAGAAGTGGCCATGAAGAAATTGGTGCAGCTCAAGGCTTTCAATGCAGGGGATTATGTGCTTATGACTTCCATATATTCTGCAGCGAATGATGCGCAAGGTTTTGCTAGTATGCGAAAACTAATAAGACGTCATGATTTACGGACAGTTCCAGGCTGGAGCTGGATTGAGATTGGCGATCAAGTTCACAAATTTGTTGTTGATGACAAAATGCATCCAGAGTCTGCACTTATTTACTCAGAACTCAGAGAAGTAACCCATCGTGCCATTTTAGCTGGTTACAAGCCAGAGGACTCGAACAGAACTGCTCCTACTCTCTCTGATCGGTGTTTAGGATCTGCAGATACATTTCACAGTGAAAAATTGGCTATTGCATATGGATTGATGAGAACTCCTGCAGGAACAACTCTCCGGATCACAAAGAATCTGAGAGTTTGCAGAGATTGCCATTCTTTTACATAATGTGTATCAAAAGCTTTCGGTCGGAAAATTATTGTAAGGGATAGAGTTCGATTTCATCACTTTGCAGGAGCTGTTTGTTCTTGCAACGAGTACTGGTGACAACAATCAACAATATTCCCATTCAGTCTAAAAAGGTTTGACATTAGCTTGTTTTACTCTATCAACGTTAGATTCATGTGCCTTATGCTAATTGATAGTTATTCACATGTTTTACTCTCTTGGTGTTTTGTGAAATAAGTTTGCTGATAATATGAGGGTTTTGCAATTTGTTCTATTTTCTGATTCGATGTCAACATGAACTCCGTTTCTTTTACAGAATTATCACCACAAGATTCCTTCAACTGAAAAGTGAGAGAGACAGGAGATGAGACAATCATTGCCACAGGTAACACACTGCTAATACGTTTCACTTGTGTTATCTTGTAGTGAGGGAATCCCAGCTTGTTGTTTTTTGGCTGCTTATGATGTTGGAACTTTTGGGTCTGATAGATTAAAATTGTGGAGCCAGGTTTCTCTGTATAGATGGGTCAGACAGTCTGACAATGGTTTACCTTGATTTACAGATAGTCATTCTGATTTGAGGTCTGTAGCCCTCTAGTTATTTGTTTCTTTGACCATTATTTTGTGATTGGCAGTGGTCGTGATTATGTCCTGGAACAAGAATATAACAAAGACACGGAAATCTCTGGGGAGGAACCAAAGAAATGAAGCATCCAACCCCAATGAACTTGCAGAAGATGTGAGACTTGAGAGCATTCTTTGGGATTGCAACACTTGAAGAGAAGAACCGAAGCTAGTACCAGTGATGGAGAGCTTATAAAACCGGGGGCTTTGTTGATGTAGCCACGAGTGAGAATCAACTAAACTGGTTTGCTGACAGTTTGTAAGTGGTTTTGGCTAAAGATAAAAAACAGAGAGAAAACAGAGCTGTAATACATGAAATTTGTCTCTTTACAAATCTCAATTTCGAAACAAAGTCTAAAATTTAATCTATATTTGATTTGAAATAAATTAAAAAATCATTATATTCACATATCCAAAATATTAGTGATGATGACTGGTAAAACTACATTGCCCTCGCATAGGAGCATTGTGAGAATTAATATAAATAGAGGTTAAAAAATGATCATTATGTTGTTACTTGTGCAAAACGATTAAGATTCGAAATCTCTCAAACGAACCAGCTCCGATGGCGATTCCACCAAGAAACAAGTGCAAAGCAAGATCCTCGCCGGAACGGCAAACCCAACCGCCGGAATGGCAAACGCAACAACCGCCACCAAAACAGAACCGCGACAATCCTTCTTCATCGTCTTCGATCGTTGATAACTACTCTTCTCCGTCGACGAAACCGTTCAATTTCCCGCCAGGTTATCAGTTTGTACCAACCGACCAAGAACTCATCTTGCATTACCTGAAACCCTTCTTGCAAAACAACAAAAACTCATGGCTCCTCAACGCTCCCATTCATCACGTGAACATCTACGAGTCAAATCCACAAGAGCTTTCAGGTTCGTCTTCGTCGATTCTTTTCTTTAAAATATTGTTTTTGTATGTGAATGGCTCTGTTCTTTAATCTTTTGATTCGAAACAGAGAAATTCGAGAAGGGTAATGAGAAAGAATGGTTCTTTATATCGGAGAGAACCAAGCAAGGTAGAAGTCTAAAAAGGCAGAAACGTGGTGCCAATGGAGGATACTGGAACGCAACAGTAGCTGCTAAGAAGATTAACGCTGGGAAAGGCATAGTCGGCTACAAGAAAGTACTAGAGTACTACGTTGGTGAACGACCAAACGGCGTGAAAACGTGTTGGTTAATGCATGAATACTCGTCTGAGTCTTCTTCTGTTGATAACGAGAAGGTATGTCTCTGTTTCTTGGGCTCCAAGCTATTAAGATTGTGATGTTTTGGATTTTTTTTTCAGTTTTGGGTTGGTGTGTGTAGGTCGATCATGCTTTGTGCAAGATTTATCTGAGTTCAAAGGGAGCAAAGAAGAAGAAAGCAGATCAGGAAGAAGAGAATGAGAAGCTTAAGAAAGAAGAAGAGGCGGTTGAACATCTGGATTTGCATCAACCGGACCAATCGCAGCCTCATGGTATGGTGTATCACCAGCCACAGTACTGTTTACTTGACATGATCGATGCATGGCTAAAAACTGTGGAGGAACAACATGGTGTGAGTGTCGATACTCAGCAGCAACAACAAGAGCAATGTACACCGATTCTTCCTCATGATATGGTGTATCAACAGCCACAGTAATGTTTACTTCCAGCAGAGCATCAGAAGCCGCAGACGCAGCCTTTTCCTTATAACGTTCCTGAGTTGATCAGCTTTGAGCAGGAACCAGTGATCCCAGAGGATTTTGAACATTTCTTCGCTGATTTCATTAAGCCACATTCACTGAACGGAGATGAGGATTCCAGTAGTTATGGTTTATTTGAAGGCTTCGACACAGAAGGAGTGATAAAAGATTGCACTAATTGACCTCAGCCTGCTCATACTTTTGCATTTTGGTCAATATCAGAGGACAGAGATAAGATTTTTCCATGTGTTTTTTTAGTTGTTAATAGCTCTGTTTCCTTAAAAGGGCAATGTTCTCCAAAACCAGAGACATAATTCTCGTTGCTTTTAATGTCTTGATATAACACACTTAATACACAATTTTTTCAACATCTTCTTATATCAAAACTTACACTTGACACATAATTAAAGATATATAGATATAAAACCGTACTGATGGCTTCTTCTTCTCCTAAAATTTTGCTTTCCTCTGAAAGCCTAAATGTTTGAATCAAGATTCCGATCCGTATTTACCAGGTTCTTTTAAGTCTGATGTTGCAGAAGATTCATTTAGCTCATTTCGCAAAACAAAACACCGATCATAGAGTAAAACATGCATGCGAATAACTATCCATTAGCGTAAGGCACACGAATCTAACACCGATAGAGAGTAAACCAAGCTAATGAGAAAACCTTTTTTTAGGCTTGACTGAGAATATTGTTGTCACCAGTACTCGTTGCAAAAACAAAAAGCAGCTGCATGCAAAACTCTATCATCCCTTATTACAGTAATTTGCCGACTGAAAGCTTTCGATACACATTTTGGTAAACGAATGTCAACCTCTGCAAATTAACACTCAGATTATTTACAGCAATTCATATGAAATAGCAACTTTTTCACTGTTAAATGTATCTGGATATCATAAACACAGATCTGCAGAGAGACTGAGAGAGTATGAGCTGTTCTGTTCGAGTGCTCTGGATTGTAACCATCAAGAATGGCAAAGTGGATTAATTACTTATCTGAGTTCTGAGTAAATAAGTAAATAATTACTTATCTGATGCTTTTTGTCATCAACGACAAATTTTTGAATTTGATCACCAATCTCTCAATCCAGCTCCAGCCTGGAACTGTCAACCTAGCTAGCTAGGGTGAAGGTTTGAACAGAATAAATCAACTTATAATGAGATATCATAGCGCAAACCTTAGCTCTTCACCGGTCAGTTTTTTTTTTTTTTTTTTTTTTCTCTTATTTTGAATAACAAAGATAAAAAAAAAAGTTTTAAATATATTTTGATGAACGAAGATAATATCAAATAAGTCTCGAAACATATCTAAATCTAATCTATTTCTAATCCAAATACATATTGTATATCTTTACAAAATTTTGATAAAAAGTCATATATGGCCACCGGCTTATTACAATCCATATAAATAAAAGATACATGCATATATCATAAATTAACCTACGTTGAAGCTCTTACGAATCATATTACCTACTTTGATACTTTGCTATCTGATTGTCTAAAGCTACTCGATGATGTCGATGCCTGGAAGAAACAAGCGTAAAGAAAGATCCTTGCCAGAACCGGAACCGGAACCGTCAGGGATTCCTTCTTCTTCAGCTGATGATGATCATCACATGTCTTCTTCTCCTTCGACGAGACCTTGCTTTCCACCAGGTGTCAACTATAGACCAAAGGACTTGGAGGTCATCTCGTTACTTGGACGGAAAGAAGACTACTTGGGCGAAAACAGAGACTTATTGGCCACCCTCTCTATACATCTCGTGAACATTTACGAGTCCAATCCTGAAGAACTTTCAGGTTTGTCTCCTTCTTGTAGAAATTTTTTTATTGATTCTTAGTTATTTAGGTTTATTTTTATCAACCTTTATCTCTTCTTTCTCTTTGTGCATGCAATCGCTTACTTGTATTTTGTTATGGAAATATATATGTAGTGAACTTCAAGAAGGCTAATGATACAGAATGGTTCTTTAAATCGAAGAGGAACAAGACGGGTAAAGATGGCAAAAGGCAGAAACGTGACGCCAAAGGCGGATACTGGCACGCAACAGTTGCTTCCAAGAAGATTGACGCTGGGCAAGGCCTCGTTGGTTACAAAACCGCACTATCATACTACGTTGGGAAACAACCTAATGGCGTAAAAACTAGTTGGTTGATGCATGAATACTGGATTGATCAGTGTCCGCCTTCTGCTGATGATGACGTAAAGGTATGTATGCGTTTCTTGATTCCCAAGTTATATATTAAGTTTGATGTTATTTTATTGTGAGTTTTATTTTGGTTGGTGCATGCGTGTAGGACTATTCTATGTGCAAGATCTATCAGAGCACACAAGCAATAAATAAGCAGAAGAAAGCAGAGGAAGAAGAGAATAAGAAGCAGAGGAAGGTTGTGCAGCAGCAAGTGCAACCTCCTACTGTCGAGTATCATCAACCGCATGCCCCTTTGGATTCTTATCAACCGCAGCCTCATCATGATATTGCGTATCAACAACAACATCTGTTTCAGCCAGCCCCGCTGGATTCTTACCAACCGCAGCCTCGTGATTTGGCGTATCAACAACAGCAGCAGCAGCAGTTTTGGCCAGGCCCGCTAGCTTCTTACCGGACGCATCAAAGGCAGTTTTGGGCAGCCCGGCCAGATTCACACCAACTGCAGCCTCATTATGATTCTGCATATCAGCAATTTATAAGAATGCTAGAGGGAGATAAGCAACAACAGCAGCCGAGTCTTGCTCCTGCTCCTTCTCCGCAGGGTCAAGATTCAAGATCCGGGATGGTGATGACCCAAGAAGACGGGTTCTTTAACCCCATCAATGAATTATTAAACTATGAGGAAGGTCATGGTGTCGTAACTGAGCAGAAACAGCAAGAGCAAAGTGCACCGATTCTCCCTCCTCCTCCTCCTCAAGGTCACCAACTGCAGCCTTATTATGATTTTGCTTATCTACAACACCAGTTTCTCATGACAACGACAACGCTAGAAGAAGAAAATGTTGGCGTTACTCAACATGAAGAACAAGAGCTGAGTCTGCCTCCTCCTCCTCCTCCGCAAGGTTATGAAGATTCAAGATCCAAGATGGCCATGACTCGCTTGAGCAACGACAACAGCACCCAGGAAGACTTGCTTGATATGTCTGACGAGGACAAGTTCTTTGACGTTGATGCATTATTCAGTAATGAAGAAGAAGAAGATGGTGTCGATACTCAGCAGCAACAACAAGAGCAAAGTACACCGATTCCTCCTCCTCCTCAAGGTCAAGACGATTCAACATCCGGGAATTTGATGACAAACGAGGACTATGACTTTCCGTATCTGCGGAATCCCGCCGAGTTCTGTGACATTGATGAATTATTGGCAGATATGGACAAAGGCCACTACTTGTGTGGACCTCAACACAATGTATGAAAATACATAATATATAGTGGATTTCCCGGGGTATAAATCCCCGGCCAGATGTAGGGTTTCCACATTAATGGAGACCCGAACTCGTTAAAGTCTTTGTGTCGTCGTTTATGCTTTTTAAATAAGAACTAGCGTAGAATTGATCAATAAATATGAGGTTTCCACATTTTAACACAAATATTTGTTGTATTCAAAACAATCGATACTATTGATGTATAATGTTAAACTCTAACTAGGGGTTTGAACTTTGGTGAAATATTTATAGGAGATCTGTTGTTAAGCCAATCAACTCAAATAAATAAATTTTGTTTTAAGATGCAGATTTTAACGATAGAGACAATCACATCTTTATTCTTATTTTAAAAAAAAATTAAAATTACAATGGTGGGCAATATTTCATAGATATATATATATATGGAAAAGTTAAAACACACAAATTATTAAATCACTCCATTAGATAAGGGTTTTGAGATTTCACACCAAAAAAAAAGATAGTGGTTTTGAGATCAACTGTTAATATTTTCTTTCTTTCATTCCTTCCTTTACCACCTCTTCTAGTAAACCGGTATTGATCGACGACTTGTGTGGACCTCAAGACAATGTATGAATAAACATATATAGTGGATTTTCCGGGGTATAAATCCCAGGCGAGATGTAGGGTTTCCACATCAATGGAGACCGGAACTCGTTAAAGTTTTTGTGTTGTCGTTTATGCTTCTTTTAGGACAAGTTTCTTTTAATTTGATTACAAACGAGAGAGATCGATCAAAAGTGAGAAATGAGAGAGTAGCTTACTTATCGATTACAAGTTTCAATGTGTCTCATGAATGAGTCAAGACTAAAATAGCTACTAGGAATCCTCAATATGGAAGAAGTGTGATCGTCTAAGTCCAACAAACGAAGATAGAAGAGGATCAGGAGTTATCTCTGTAACGTCCTTTGTAAGAGCATGGCTATTGCACATCTTTAAATGAGTATCTCTATCTTTTAATAATATTAATATCTTCACATTCTTGTTTTTAATTTTTATCCTCCTATTAGTCATCTTTGGGTGTCTAATTTTTTTAATAAAAAATGTGTTTAAATTATATTTTATAATGTTATAAATATTGGTTATATAATGTATGCAATATTAGAAAAATAAAACTAGAAGCTGTAGGTATAGTAGAATACATTTATTAAAAAAACAAATATATTAAATAAAAAACTTTAAAACATAACCGGATTGAGAAGAAAAACAAGAGTAAAGTATTTGATTTCCTTGTTTTCATTGAATCGAAAGAGAATGAGAAGCAAAGGAAGAAAAAAGAGAGAAAAAAAAAACGTAACCAATATTCTCTCTGTCTCTAAAAGATTGATGTTTAGAAACTTTTACACATTTTAATAAAACAATGATTACTGAGTTTAAATATATTTTTTTTTACTTAAGAGATATTATTTAATTTTAAACCAATAACAATTCAAAATTTTAAATATTTTCAATAATTACTTTTTAAAATTTACAAAACATCAATCTTTGTGAAATAAAAAAATATCTCCAAACATGGCAAAGAGGAAATATAATACCGACACGTATAATGTATCTGAGGGTCTAAATTATTTATATTACTAAAAAAATAAAAGAGGATGTGCAAATGGGTGTGCCCAGTTTGTATTTAAATAACCGAAAAATAACCAGATACCGAAATACCGGTTTTGTACATGAACCGAAATTTATTTAGCCCTAAAACAAGCTAAACAAAGAGTTACACATCGTCTTCTTCATCTTCCCAACAGAGTTCGCCGACGTCGCTAGCTTCCTCTTACTTACTTACTTTGGGTAAAGTTTTTGTTGAAGATTCATCTTGTTTCATTATCATCTCCCAAAATCCCGATTAGAGGGAGGTCCAGTAATTAAATTTTGTTGATTCTGTTGTCTAGGGTTTGAGAAGGCCTCTTTCATCTGCAAGTTAAGAATTGAAAATTCCACACATTTATGCAATTGTAGATTTGATATTTAAAAAATTCATACTTTGTTGTATATTAGTCATCTGAAGAATTGTTTTTGTGTGATGATTTTCAGAAGCTGTTGAAGAAGGATGCAGAGTGAGGAATTACACGAGCTTGCGAATGGGATTTCCCAGGAGGAGGTGTCGAAGGAAACAATGAAGAGTAGTCAAAAGGCTGATAGGAAGAAAAAGAAGTTGAAAGAGAAATTGCTTAAGGAAGCTTCTAAAGCTGACAATAGAGGGGTTTGCTACTTGAGTCGTATCCCACCACACATGGATCACGTTAGACTTCGTCAGATTCTCTCTCAGTTTGGAGAACTTGGAAGGATTTATCTTGCACCTGAAAGTGAGGTTTTTTATACTTTTTGAGTCCTTGTTTAATGTCAAAAAAACACGTCTTGGTCATTCTGTATTTTCGAAATTAGCTGATACATTAGTCAATTTCTATTCAGATCCTGAAGCACAAGTGCACCGCAAGCGGGCTGGTGGATTTCGTGGGCAAATGTTTTCTGAAGGGTATGTTTAAGGATATGGGTTCAAAACACTCTTCCACATTGATAATTTGGACTCTTTTTGTAATGTTTTTCAATATCTTATTATGTTCATTAACTGTAGGTGGGTGGAGTTTGCTAAGAAAAGTGTAGCTAAACGGGTTGCAGATATGCTAAATGGAGAACAAATTGGTATTCCTAATGAATCATATCAGTATGTATAGTCGACAACAGGTTAAATCTAAACTTGAGTGATTATTAATGTTTGTTGTTTTCTTTTCTCAGGGGGGAAAAAGAAGTCATCAATATACTATGATATTTGGAACATCAAATACTTGACCAAATTTAAATGGGATGATCTTACTGAAGAAATTGGTATTGTTAACCTCACAACTTCTCTGCTGAACTTCTTGACAATTTACTTTTTATATGATCTCTAATCTACAAAGGGATTGCTTTGTTTTGTGCAGCATACAAAAGTGCTATACGGGAACAGAAACTAAACATGGTTCTTTCTGCTGCAAAGAGAGAGAAGGACTTTTATCTATCCAAAATAGAGAAGTCGCGTGCCATGACCGAGATAGATGCACGAATGGAAAAGGTGCTCACTCTTTCTAATATTGTAAATTCAGAAAATACTCTTTCTTATATGGTCGATGTCTGCTTGTCTGTAATTTATTAGCTTGTGATCTCTTTATATTTGCTATCAAAACTTTTAGAATTGGCTTATAGCCTTATAGGCCTTCTCGTTAGGAGGAATTCTATTGTTAGTTTCTCTCTCTGTAAATCTCACTACTCTAGCCTGATATTTAGTTTGTAATGTTTCTGTTTTTGCGGTGGGCAGAAACGAAAGATTCGGGAAGAATCGGGTAGCAATGCTGAAGCAGCACCAGTCTTTCCACAGAGGGTGATTCGCCAGTTTAGACAGAAGAATTCAATTAAAAATGAGACATCTCAGAGCAAGCCTGGGCTCTCCACGGATGTCCTAGCATCGGTCAGTACTCTTTCTCTTATGTTTGAAGAACAAATAAGTTTAGAATTAAGTGAGAAGCATCACAGGTCGTTTACATAACAGCATATATAGTAGCTGCTTAAACCTGTATCGTGCCCACATTGAAACCTGTTGAACTAATGCATTGCTAGTCTAACTTGTGTTTATAGACCTCATTGGTATTCCTAATGGCTCAAATCAGTATGCATAGTCAATCGGTTATATCTTAAGCTTAACTGATTATTAATATCTAGTCTACTGGTTAGATTCGTATAGTATCTGTGTTCAGCTTTTCATACCGAATCTATCATATATATCTGACCCCACTATGGTTTTCATTGGCTGTTCGGGTGTAGCACAACTCATTTACAAGCATATGTTATCTAATTTATGGTTTTGTCTATTCTTTTTTGCTGATTCAGGTATTCGGCGGTTCTTAATGACAAGAGGCATGTGAAGACTCTGCGAATTGGTCATAGCTAAATGGAGAAATCAACGATCAGTTCCATTATATATGAATGTCATTTACCGTTAGTTTCTGCATGTCAACAAGGAAAACCTTCAGACACTTGTAGCATTGTGTACTAATAATGAAAGCATTAAACAAATTTTGTTACTTTTGTGTTCTCTCTTAACAATCTTATTCTCCAAGGATACTCTTGTCAAGAATATATACGTGACCTTTTCCACCACCCAAAAAAAAGTAACTAAAAGAAGTTTACACAAAACATACATTATATGAACACATGAATAGCAGACGGATACATCACAATGGAAAGAAAAAGCAATCTTCAACAAAATCAGGAACCCAAGAGACTATGTGACATTATTGGTTTTGTGAACAAAGCAAGAGACCGACATTATTGGTCATCAAGACGTCGAGAAGAAAGCAAGGGCTTTGGGAGATAAAGTTGCATTACAGCTGCACCATGGCTTGCGGCTGATGAACGGTGAAGCCTGCAACGGAATGAGCCTTCATGCTTTGTAGGGGCACAGATACAGATCGTCTTCCCCAACCGGTTGCTGTTGCTGAGCAGACCAAGCGAGTCCGTGGACCATGACTTCCTCATCGACAATCCTGTCTTGTTTTTGTTGTCCTCTTCGTCCTTCACACGGCTAAACGGATTCTTGTTCTTGAATGAACCTCTGCTGCTACTGCTGGTCAGGCTCTTACTTGGTTTCTCCTCTGCCATGAACTTTGTGTACGATAAGTAGATATGATTCTCGTGAGATGACTTAAAAAGACAAAGTGAAACTAGCGTATGTTGTGAACATTCAGGTGCGATTAGAGCTGAATCAGATGAAAACAAACAAAAACCAACCAAATCTTTCTCTGCAGACAGCGAGAAGCTCTATATAGACACGAAAATAGCAAAGACGTGACCGCTACCAACCTTTTTATAAACTATAATGTTTAGATGCTCATGAAATAGTTGACGTTTACATGGTCAATTCATGCGTCTCTGGTATTCCTCAAAGATGGGCTCTCCGGTTTCTCAAAAGGTACAAGCTTTTTCTATCATTGACATTTAACACGCAGTCAATTTTTACAGAGTCAACAATAGAAATGAAGCAAGCACAAGATTCCAGAAGAGAAAATAGTAAAAACATCCTTTTCATAACATAAAACAAGGTCTTGCATTACAATCATAAAAGTCATGTTCGAAGCTTTATTTTATTTTATTTATAGAGATTAGAGACAGTAGAAGAAAACGGGAGCAAACTCTAAGCGTCCCTCTGACTCTTATTATCAGGACAACAATCCACTCCAAGATGATCTTTTAGCCAGGAGGCCAGTTCATTTGGCGTCCTCCAATGAGATGAACATGAATGTGATACACCGATTGGCCTACAAAACCAGAAGAATGTGAGAAACATCAATCATCATGTCTCTTTTATTATGTTGAATATGATAAAGGCTAATTGAAGAAGTGGAGCTATATATAATATAAATACATACAGCCTTGAGGACCATCATTGATAACAATTCTGAAACCCTCTGCTAGGCCTTCTTGTTTTGCTACAAGCTTGGCAGTGTAGAGAAGGCGGCCCAAGATGTCGATGTGCCTTTCCTCCGCCTGCAGTAGAAGAACAATACATTATTTAGTATTGTGTTTTCTTAATGAGATCGAGTCTAACTAACAACTGCCATGCTTTTAGACTTCTGTCTGAATTTTGTTTGAGAGAGTACAATTTTGAGAGGTGCAAAGTGAAGAAATAGGTACCTTAGAGAGGCCAGTTAGGCCATCCCTCACTTTAGGAATAAGGAGGATGTGAACAGGACCCTGAGGCGTTATGTCCCTAAAAGCTAGAACCTGCAACATGATTTTAATAAACATGCCAGGAACAGTTAATGAATACAAACTACTGACTACTTTTAAAGTGGTAAAGATATTAAGAAACAAATTTCGGTTGTTAACACTGACATTATCATAGCAAAAAAAACTAAAAAAACATAGTCAAGCAGAAGCCATCTTTATGTTTTTGAAATTCATAGAATGCTTCAAATGGTAAGCAGACTGAGCTAGCTACTTAAGAGTATCTCTAGATGTGCAGAACATAGGATAAAGTGTATCAAAAGGGGTTATAGAATATAAAAGGACCTTGTCATCCTCCTAAACCACGGTGGATGGGATTTCCTTGCTGATGATCTTGTCAAATCTGCATGTTACAACATCATCAATTCAGCTCAACAAAAACAATTTAAACTAAAATCCACAAATAGGCTACACGGAAATGAACAAACATATAAATCAAAACGAGCTTCTTCTCAAGTCACTACTACTACAAAATTAAACAAAAATACTGCAATTTCAACTTGTGCAACAATTTCACTCTTCTGAGCACCTCAATCAAGTCAGTCACTGTACTCATCCATCATTACATAGTTAACAAAACCAACTTCACCACTACATCACAAAGGACAGCCCATTACTTTTGTTTTGCAATTGGAACAATAAAGCTACAACAACTAGATCAAATTCAAATAAAAATTATTAATTTCATCTAATCATTGGAAAAAAATCGCAGCTTTAAGCCTTTTACTGAAACAAATCGAAAGGATGAGCAACAAAAAAAAGAAGATCGCAACAGGGAGGGAGGGTTTTACATGGTGGGAGAATCGTCGGAAGGAGTGGCGGCGGCGAGAGCAGCTTCTTTCTCGGAAGCCATGACGGCGGAGACTGGTGAGATATGAGATGATAGAATCGAAACACGGTGGCTCATTCAAACCCTAGATTCGTCGACGGTACATCCCAACAACTTCACCCGCCAACCTCTTTTACCAACCAATGATATCCTGCCACGTCATACACTTTTTGTTTTTTCTTTCTTAAGGTGATTGTATGGGCTTATTAAGCCCCCTACTGCTCACAAAGCCCACCTAACCCACTTCTTTATTGGTTAATCAAGATTATTTGTCTACATCAAAATTATTGAGTACTAAAAACAAACGTATTATTTATTTGACAATGTTATTCTCACCAATATTTCTCTGCATAAATAATTTTGCTATCGGAACTAGATAGACTCATCATAGTCAAAAGAATGAGTTTTCATAATGCTTTTGACTTTTCGATACCATCATACCAGCCAAATACTGTATCCTCTGTATAATAAAACGGAAGTAATTATAGTCTAAAAAAATACAAAACTTTTTTTAGACTATATAATATAGGTTATAAGATTAATTATTTGATTATTTGATAGATTATAGGTTATATGCATTGTAACCATTAATTAAATCTCGATTTCAGATCCTTTTAAAAAAGATATTCCAAGAAAATAAAATAAAATCTTCACAGAATATTTAATTAACCATATCTAGACAATAAAATCTCAAAAATTGTGATTAAAAGTGATTTTCGATTATACTAGCAACTATATATAAAAATAACAGAAATAATGTTTATTATGATTGATTTGATAAATTTCAAAAAATTAGGTTAATCCGTGTAACAATCATTAAAAATCTCAAAAAAATATTAAATCCTCATATTTAGCATATAAATAAAAGAAAATTCACAACAACTTTTAAAAACAATCACATAGATTATAGGTTTTATATAAAAATTACAATATAAATAAAAAAAAATTCAACCCGTGCACTCCTAATCTAGTTAATCAGTAATGCGTCTAATCTCTATATATGTTGAATGATAATAAATCTTTTTAAATCTACAAAGACTGAATTATGAGACAGTGAATATTGACTGAATAATTACGTTTTACATTAGAGTTTTTTTTTTTTTGGAATTAAATTATTTTGCTAATTATTCTCTCTCTCATACTCGTGAATGTGGAAACTAGCTAGGGTTTCCTCTCTGTCTCCATATATATATATATATGTCCTTGACAAGGACTCCTTGTACAAACCTTCTGATTAATATACAGAAAAACCCTAAACACTGTTCTACGCCTCTGTTACTCACTCGTAGCTATGGTATCAGAGCCAGAATCTCTCTTTTTTTTTCTTTTTTTTTTTTGAATCAATCTTAACCTAAAAAGAAGCAGATCTTTAACCATCATAACTATGGAGTATCTCAAACAATGTCAATCTTCAAACTCCTTCCGCTTCGTTGTTTCACCAGCAGCCATGGATGAACGAATGAGGAGAAGTTGATTCATCGATGATTGTGGAATGAAAGACGAGTTGCGTGTGTTTGTTGTGAGGAATCCGTGATTTCAAAACTGAACATGGAAGATATATAATAATGGTTTTCTCTGATTTTAGTTTTGAAATCAATGATATTCCTTGTAAGCAACTCGTCTTCTTCAGTCCATAGTCGTTGATGAACGAACTTCTTTTTATTCGATTCTTGCTATGTTCTTTACCATCTTTTTGGGAGGATGATAGAATCCTCAATGAAATTTCTTATCTTCATTCGTTGTTTTCCCTGTTTTTTTTAAACGTTTTGGATTTTCTATAAAACGTTTTGGACTCAAAGTTATGAGAAAGAGAGTGAATATATATGGAGAAATATAAAAGATTTAAACCCCCAAAAGAAATCTATGGGAAATGCCGAAATGTAGATCTTAAGGAAATATAAGAAAGCACCAATCATGAGATAAGACCATGGGTTCTTCAATAATGTTCATGGCTAAAGAGAGTCTCTTTATCAAGGTGAGCTCATTGAGTATCAAGCTAAGACTCAGTTGAAGGTGTGGCAGAGAAATGCTCATATCATCCTCTTCATACGTTCTTTTAGATCAAATTATTTAATTTTCTACGCAACAAACTAACTGACCCAATTGATCTCAACAACTTTTAACACAAATGCAGTTCTCGCTTTATCAAAATAAATAATCGTCAGATCCTATTAACTTTTAACGATATGTAGAGGTTAGAGAAAAAAGAAAATAAAACTTAAGTGGTCGTTTTAGACAATAAGTAAAAGCCAACAAAAGAGCAAAAAATAAAAAGAAGACAAGAAGTGAAAAAAAAAAAAGTGATGGCGAGTAGGTTTGGTTTGGACTTGGTATCATTGGATTCTACTTGGACCCCATGCATATGCTTAATGCTCAGAGTTAATTATAGTCATAGATGACACAAACACATCATTAAGGCACAAAAAGGGATATTATCTAGGAATTAACTAAGCAAGAAATACTTTACAGCTTACAAAACTAAGATAAAACAATAGTATATTGATTGATATCTAATTAAAGTCAATTGCATCTTTCATTATATATCGTACTGTCTCTTGTTATACCACAAACAGAAAGTAAAAGTGCGATTATGATGTTTGAACCATCCATCTATTCCATGTTAACGTGCCCTGAAATATATCACATGCTCTTCTGCTTAGCCTTTTTTTGACACTTTATTGAAAATAGAATATTATCCTTTAGGAATTTAATCGAGGAAATTCCTTAATATTAAAGTGTTTTTAATTGATTATAGATAGCCCCACTCTACTACTACTGGTCTTAATGATATTTTGTCCAATTGTTCTGTTTATTTGTCCAAACATGATAATAGGCGTGATGGGTTATCGAATTAAACAACCATGCATGGGCCACGAAGTTAATAATTATCAACCTAACTATTTGTTTAGTCAATCTTGCTAACAAAAGAGATGGTTTATATTTTTTTACAAAATTACTCGTGTAAAAGCGATTGCCATGCCACTGAGTTTATACCAGTTGATAAAAATATGTGCCACACACGATTCAATGAAATAAAAGCTCACTTTATTGATACTCGTAATTAGAGACGAATTTAACTTTCCATGCATTAAACTAGTAATTATAAATATAACTCGTGATGTTAACGCGTAAGATAGCTAGCTACATTTAAGGGAAAACTATTTGAGTTTTGACCTTTCAACTAAAAACATAGATTCCACCAAATGTAGTACTCATGACTACACGCCAAATGTTACAGTATCTCACCTCTCCCCAATAATGGTTGTTAACTTCCTTTTCCCCTTTCCCATTTTTATTTTATCATGTTGGTAACTTTCGATATGCTTTTGCATATTTGTTTTTATACAATAGTTAAGTAATCGAGATCACCTAATTTTAGTTACCATTACATGATGTAGAAGGATTTGACATATATATATATATATATATATCCGTTGTTTTTGTTCGGAAATTGATATATCAATGATTATTTGGTTTATATGTCTCGCTAATGCATGTTTTATTTTCTAATACCACCTCAAAACTAATATTAAACCAAAAACAAAAAAAAAAGTCACTAAATATGGCTCTTTAGTCAAAACCAGTAATGATGTATTCTTTTTTTCTAACTCTTTATATATTGGATTTGTAAGTTTATAGTATCTTAGTACTATTAGATTATTTGCTTAAGGTGCAAAAGAAATAAACCAGGTGGGCTAGATAATAATTACAATGGTGGTTAAAGGGATAGGGTCATCTTCATAATTACTAATTAGATCCACACCAAATTAGCTAAAGGGACCGTGGTGTAAACGCAATGTAACAGCGCGTCGTTGCTTTTGCCCAATCCAACAAACCAAAAAGACCCCAGACACACTTACTGTCAACAAAATAATCGTTTCTTCTTTTTTTTTGCACTCTTCGGGTTTCCCTAACGATGATGATGGTGTGAAAGAGAAAGAGAGAGTGAGAGAAAGAAGAAGAAGAAGAAGCAATTCTGAGGAGAGAGAGAGAAACAAAAGTGTCTCTTTATTTTTTTCTTTCTTTCTTTTTTGCTTCTCTCTGCATTGCTCATTTATCCTGTCGTCTTTGACGCTTTTGTAAAAGCTAAAAAAGAAAAAAAAGATGCCAAACGACGACGAAGACTAGAGAGAGAGACTAAAGATCCAGCTGTTGTCTGTCTTTATTCTTCTTCTTCTTCTTCTTCTTTGTTCTTCCACTCTTGAGATTCTTCTCTCTGTTTCTTGGTCTTGAGTGCATATCCGTAAGTTTGTGTTGTGTGTTTTGAGTTTGATTGATTCTACTTGCTTTTCTCCTGAGTTTTTGTCGTTTCCTGTTTCATGACGTCGATGTTTGGTTACAGAAGTTTAGACATTCTCAATTTAGTGTAATGCATTTCTTGTTATGTCTTGGTCCTTAGATAAAGCTAAATTTCTTCCAATTCAGATCAATAAAACAACTTAGAAACATTTTGTCCTTGTTTCACTTATGGGGTTGATCTTGATTGCATTTTCTCTAGTATTCAGTAATCTCGTGTTCTTTGAATCATGTAATGATTCTTGATTTGGTTTTTTGTCTTTTGTATTGTTGAAACAGATAAAGGTCCCGGAAAAAATGACTAAAGTTTGTCCTGAAATCGAAGAAGGGATATTGTCTAAATCAGCTGTTCCAGTATCAGTAGATGTGAGCTTTGCTTCTGATCATTTTCCAACGTACAAATTAGGACCTGATAACCAGATCGTAGACGAACCTAAGGAAGATGATAAAGGTCCATCAGTGAAAGAGACCGTCGAGAAAGAGAGCGAGCTTTTGTCTGATCAGCACAAACGGCTCTCGGTCCGCGACCTCGCTAGTAAATTCGACAAGAACTTGGCTGCAGCTGTTAGTTTGGCTGATGAGGTTTAGTTTCTACATAGCTGCTCTCTCTGTTCTGTTTTCATACAACATTTCTCTTTTTGTTTAAATCTGTTTCTTGTAACATTCTTTTAGGCTAAATTAAGAGAGGTGGCTTCTTTGGAAGGACATGTTATGTTGAAGAAGCTAAGGGATGCTTTAGAATACATGAGAGGACGCACAGATGGGCAAAACAAGGAAGATGTGGAGACAGCTATATCCATGGTTATACATTTCACATTTTCACTTTAGACAAAACATAAAGTTCCTTGTTCATTCTGGATCTAATGTTTTTTATGTGACTTGGGTCAAATTTGTGATGTCTTGAGAGTAGGTTGAAGCTCTAGCTGTGAAGTTAACTCAAAATGAAGGTGAATTGATTCAAGAAAAGTTTGAAGTGAAGAAATTAGGAAACTTCCTCAAGCAGGTCTTGTTACTAGATTATAGATTGATATTGATACAATAATGTGTCGACTTAAGCTGATTAATGTTACTCTCATGATGACAGACTTCAGAAGATGCAAAGAAACTAGTAAATCAAGAAAAGTCATTCGCTTGTGCTGAGATCGAAACTGCAAGAGCCGTTGTCCTGAAACTTGGAGAGGCATTTGAAGAACAAGAACGGATTTCTGAAGCTTCTAGAGCTCAGGGGCCGGTTAGTATTGTTATCTATTCCAGGTACATATAATTTACAGTAAAGTTTTCTAGTCAACTCATGTTTTCAGTTTATAGGATGTGGAGAAATTGGTTGAGGAGGTTCAAGAAGCTAGGCAAATCAAACGGATGCATCACCCAACAAAGGTGCTTCATCAATTTCTAGTAAGGCCACATTAAAAGTTATGAACTCTATGTGTTATAAAAGACTATGTTGTAATCCAGGTGATGGGCATGCAACACGAGCTTTATGGTTTAAGGAATCGAATCCAAGAGAAGTATATGAACTCTGTTAAGCTTCATAAAGAGGTATGTTTTTGTGCGCATTCAGTTTTCAACATATAGGTGCTAGAGTTGGTCTTTGCTCACTTCTTTGTTCTTGCCTTTATCATCAATTGTCAAACATTTCAAGATAGCAATAATCAAAAGAGCTGAGGAATCCAAGTCCTGTCCTTTTGTTCTTGAAGGCAAACAAAGTCTTGGCTCTTGCTTAAGAATCCGTGTTAATGCTTCAGAAAATGCTCCTGATCTTTCCAACTGTTCCATCCAGTGGTATCGTGCAGCATGTGAAACTAGTCGAAGGGAAGCTATATCTGGTATTTGGTCCTATCTCTTTGCTTCATCCATTCGGTTTTTAGTTAATGAAGTCTAGCTTGAGCAGTTCATATCTTGCTCTTAGGTGCCATCCAATCGATGTATGCTCCAGAACCATTTGATGTTGGGAGGATCTTACAGGCAGACATTCTTTCAAATGGACAAAAATTCACAGTTACAACCGATGATCCAGTTGATCCTGGTTGGTATTACAGTAACTATAGAGTATAGACAGATACAAAGATATTAAGTGGACAACAAAGCTAATGTCTGGCTTACTGAACTGCAGATTCTGCCTTGCAATCACGCGTAGAGTCTCTCATGCGAAAATCTAACAGTGAATTCAGTGTATGTTACAACATTTTCTTCAAGAATTTCAGAATGAATGTTAATAATTATGTTGTGTGTTATGCTGAACATTTCAAAATCTGCTTCAGGTGGTTATATCACAGATGAATGGACAAGACTATGCATCCCGGTCTCATATCTTTACCATTGGAAAGACAAGGATAAAGCTGTCTCGAGGATGGATCTCAAAGGCTAGAGAAATATATTCGACATCCATGCAGGTATCTTGAGACTCTTTCTTCATTCCATTTCACAGAAACGTTTCTTTGATCTTCAAATGAATGATTCTTACAAGTTTATATGGCTTTTTGGTATACAAAATTATTCAGCTCTGTGGAGTTAGAGGCAATATAAAGAATCCTACCAAGGCGTTGTTCTGGCAACCAAGAAAGAGTCTAACTTTCATGCTTACCTTTGAATCAGAACAAGAACGTAATGCAGCAATAGTCCTTGCTCGAAAATACGCTTTTGATTGCAATGTAAGCAAAAACTAGTCTAATGTCCAATCTATCTGTTAAAATGCTCTTCTCAGACTCTGAAAAACACAGTGATTTTCCACTTTCTACCATTTAAAACTGAAATGACAGGCTTGCTTAAATCTGCAGGTTTCACTGCTTGGCCCAGATGATTGAGTGAAGCAGACAACAATGTCACTAATGAACCACCTGATTTATTTTTTCCCCTGACGCCGGATTTTCTTGTTCTGTGTGTTTGTGTGCGGCTACTTTTTTGTTTTTTTTTTTTCGCACTGGTTCAAAGAAGGAAGGTGCAAGCTTGGGTTCTCTACTGATCATACAATGTTGCTGCATAGAGTTTTATTATAGGCAGCAGATTTCATATTTTTAATCCTCTTTTGCTTGATCATCAGTTTGATATGGTTTAGCATTTCTATTTGTTTGGTTTGTTTCATTGTTTTAGTTTTTGTTTCTCTTAGGACTGAACATTGTTAATCAGCTTATGAGTTATGAGTGTGAGATCAAAACCAAGAGTGGTTTGTATCTGTGTTTCCAGATTCTGAGACTTTTCCCCTTTTCTATTATCAGCATGCCATATTGTACATTGAACAAAGTATGAAAAAGTAATTCTATAACTGTGTTAGAGAAGTTGATCAAACAAAAGGGAGCTCAAGTAGATTTTGAGGTGGCACAATCCAGATATTCTCATATGGATTTTGTTTTTTCCATTTCAAACAAATCTTACTCTCTACATCAACCTTATACCATATGCAAGTCCTCTTGAATCCATGGAACACAGAGAGACACAAACAGTTTCTGATTCCACTCGGCTTCTGCTGCTCGGCTCTCGATTCAGAAGACAAGCCGCTTGCGTAGATTGTCAAGCCTCCCAGTGTTTTCCTCTCAGTCCATGTAGAGCTTGTAATGTCAAGTTTAAGCACTGTTGGGTTCATGTGTCTGTACATGTAAATGAGAAAGATATCTCCTTGGTGTTCTGTCATGAAGCATCCGTTGCTCCCAGGTCGTTTGGGAGGTCGCCCGGGAAGAATATTCCAAGAGTTCAACGATGGGTCGAAGGTCGATAAGCATCCAGTATTAGTGAGGCAGTAGAAGACACCATTGGAGAAGACAATCTGCTCGAAAGTGTTGAAGTTTCGCGGTAACCGATTCTCGAACTCATATGTGTTCCACTCTTTAGCATTAACGCAACATGTCTTGACGGTGATGGAATTCCTAGAAACATAACTGACTGTGAACAAGACACAACTAGTCGAAGTAGGAGCACAAGAGAAAGCCGTTATTTGATCATATGCATTCCAAAGCGGAGGCACGGGTATGCGATCTCGAGTAAACGGATTGAAGAAAAGGAGTTGATAGGTATTAGCATTGTACATGAGTAACCAACCATCTTTGGAGTAACAAACACGAAAATAGGATAACTCAGGAAACTGAAGATTGTATGTTTTCTGCATTGATGGGTCATAAAGTTCAAAGGATTCGTCTGTTTTGGAGAAGTAGACGAGCCAAGGAGATGTATCTACAACTCGAAGAGAAACACAAGCTTTGTGCCATGTTTTGCAGACAACAGAAGCAACGATGTTGTCTTTTAAAGGGAGACGAGAAATTACCAGTTGTAAGAGATCAGAAGGAAGCTCTAAGAAAGTTTGGTCCTTTTCTTTCTCATTCTTACTCTTCTTCTTCTTTTGCGTCTCCTTCTTCTTCGACCTGTATAAGTGTAAAAACCCAAAGTCTCAAAAAAATTGAAAGCTACAACATTTAAGGGTAAGGAAACTAAGGTGAGAGCCAAAAGCTGAAAGCTGACTCACGATCCAAGCTTCGACCTTCTTCCGGAACCCATGGTGAAGGATTAGGTTTAAGGGACGGCGAAATCGTAACGGGAATAGCCACAAGATACGAGAGTCGAAACTCCTGGCCGCTAAGATTGTGTCAACGACAGATCCAATTGGTCCCAACGGACTTGGTTGACTTTTGTCAGTGTGGCAACAGTCCGGTTCGGTTTAATACGGCCAAGTGAAACGACTCCGTTTTAAAGTCCCTCATGTCATATATACTTATTGAACAGATAATGTAATGTTCATTTCAAGTTCTTCACTCTTTCAGCAGAAGGAAGAAGAGAGAGATAGAGGTAGCAAAAAAAAAATGGAGGCATTGGTTTGCCGGAAATTGGGAGATCCGACGGCGACGAAGCCAGGTAGTCCAGAATCGCCGGTGGAGGTGAGCAAGACTCATCCGATCCCGCCTTTGAAATCAGATACAGCCGTGAGAGTCAGAGTTACCGCTACGAGCTTGAATTACGCCAATTACCTTCAGATTCTTGGAAAATACCAGGAGAAACCTGCTTTACCGTTTATCCCTGGCTCCGATTATTCCGGAATCGTCGACGCGATTGGTCCCGCCGTCACCAAATTCCGCGTCGGAGATCGTGTTTGTTCCTTCGCCGATCTTGGTTCCTTCGCTCAGTTCATCGTCGCTGATCAATCAAGCATGTTCCTTGTACCCGAAAGATGCGACATGGTTGATGCAGCTGCTCTTCCTGTTGCGTTTGGGACTTCTCATGTCGCTCTTGTTCATAGAGCTCGTTTAACATCTGGCCAAGTAATTAAATCTCATCTCTCACATGTAGCACTTGTTCATAGAGTTAGTAAAGGTTGAGACTTGAGAGATTCCGTTGATTTTGATGCAGGTCTTACTGGTTCTAGGTGCTGCTGGTGGTGTTGGCCTTGCAGCTGTTCAAATCGGCAAGGTTTGTGGAGCCATTGTTATTGCAGTTGCTAGGTATATATATATATATATGCTGGTTTCCATTTTTTGGGTTCAATGGACTTCGATTCTTGGTTCTGGCTTTTTTGAGTCTCTTGCTTTTTGAACAGAGGAACTGACAAGATTCAGCTGTTGAAATCAATGGGAGTGGATCATGTTGTTGATCTAGGCACTGAAAATGTTATTTCAAGTGTCAAAGAGTTTATCAAGACAAGAAAGCTTAGAGGAGTTGATGTTCTATATGATCCTGTTGGAGGGAAACTAACCAAAGAGTCCATGAAAGTTCTGAACTGGGGAGCTCAGATTCTTGTGATTGGTTTCGCCAGCGGTGAAATACCCGTCATTCCTGCTAATATAGCCCTTGTTAAGGTAAATGATTTGTCTTTTACTAGAGAAGAAGGAAACTTTGTCACTTGAGAGAATCAAATCTTCATAAGTTGTAGTAACGAATTGGTGCAGAACTGGACGGTTCATGGTCTTTACTGGGGCAGCTACAGGATCCACCAACCTAGTGTCCTTGAAGATTCCATCAAAGAGTTACTTTCATGGCTTGCCCGAGGATTGATCACTATTCACATCTCTCATACCTATAGCCTCTCCCAGGTAAAAATACCAATTCATCATCTTCATGACATAAAGAACTCAAAACATGTAACTAAACTTACTGTTTGGATTACAGGCCAATCTTGCATTTGGTGACCTCAAAGACAGGAAGGCAATTGGAAAAGTGATGATTGCTCTCGACCACAAGACTGGCCTCTCTTCAAAACTATAGACTCTCTGTGGCCGTAGGAGAAAACTGGTTCTTTACTCTAGTAATAAGGTTATTGTAACGGCCATGTAAGCTGCACCATCTTACATTTTATGTTCGGTCTATAATCCCCTGTCTTAATGTAATTTATCGGACCACATTCTGGCGTGAAATTTAGTAATTTTAGTTTGAATCGCAGTTTAATTTTCCAGAAATTTGTGTAGGTATAAATCCTTTGTATATACAATGTTCCAATCAAGAATACAATTCCTTAAATCAAGTAAAGCTTGGAAGTATCAAACCGTATGCAGTTGCCACCAATTCTTTATACCGAGCCAATGCTTATGTACATAAAAAATCAAACCAAGCCACGTGTTCTGACTATCTCGTGCTCTACGAGTTCAGAAAACGGGAATGTTCAAGCTGAGTCATCTCTCCTCCATTCACTGGATCGAAATTGCACCTGTAGAAACTGTAAGGCCAATGAATCAGATGTGTGGTTCTTGGTTATTTTATGCTTTTGATATTCTAACTGTATATGACTACTTGTGGATGATGATGTGAATATGTTCAGAGAGATTTAGAAAGGCTTTGCTTTGTTACCTTCCGTCCATGCCGATTATCGCAATTGTGTTCTGAGCGCCAAATGCTGCAAAGTATTGAGTGACTTCTGGTACATGGAACTGAGAGAATGACCATTCCGAGCTGAAATATTTTGGTAGAACGCCTGCAACAATGTCTGAAAATATTAGGTACCAAACAGAAGCATGAGCTAATCCAACCGCACAATAATAAATATAAAACTTACTCCTTGATTTGCTAATTTAGAGGAAAGCTATGAAATGGAAAAAATAATATAACTTTTGTGACACATGAAATTTCCCAAGGTTTCTATAAGCCACAAGCTTCTATAAAGTTCACTGACTTTTTCATGAACCAAGAAAGCTATTTCTTAGAAGTTTCACTTATGTATTCTCTCAAGGCATATCAAACATACTTCACGGTAACAGTTATTTCAGATGTTTCTCCTAATTTTCTACCTTACCTCTCAGAAAGGACAATGACGAACCGGGGTTGGCACCACTGGCTGGAGAAACAAGAGACTGCAGGGAATTTGAAGAAGTCTCATGTTCAGTGGAGTTGGCGTCCTCCCGAATGACCCTCACTCTAAGAGAGAAGATGTGAACAGTCCCCTTGTCGCTTGATACTGCAAGCCACTGCACGTTTGGTGATAGAGCAATGCTGTAGATATCTGCTCTGTCCACGCCTCTTCGGACCTGTAAACAAAGCAGCATTGGATTTCACTAACCAGACTAATTAATCAGTACTGAGCATATAAAACTAGCATATGCTCTGCATACGATTCCGTTACTGTTGTTAACAGAGTAATTAAATCATGAGAGATGTGTTTGCTCAACCATTTACCTAGACAGAACCCGTATCAAACGTGACTTAGATAGCATATGGTAAAATGATGGTGTTAAGAAAAATGAAAGCTAGTTCATAGTTACCAGACCTCTTGCAAACGAGTTCCGTCCATTGTGTTGAAAATTCGAATCAGAGTTCCCTTTGTACTGGCAGTTGCAAGGAGCAAGCCATCCAATGTCATGGTCATGCACGCGATATTAGAATCATGAGCATTAATGATTTGAACCATGTTAAGCCCAAAATGTTCAACTCGGACCTGTCCTCGACGAATACCTGGACAGGCGAGCACAGATGTATTCATATGATGAGAGAGGCAACATAGTCCCCTTGGGTTAGCCAGATTTTCAATCTGATGAAGAAGTCTTAGATCCAGAAAATTGTAGACGTATATCTTGTGCTCAAGAACAACAACAATTCGATCTCTTCTTAACTTCACTGCACGAATTTCCGAACGAAAAGAAAATTCACTGATGCAGCGGCTCTGATGATCATCCCAAATCAAGACTTTATTAGAAGGGTACTGAGAGTTAGGTCCACCACCAACAAGGGCCAAGATATTACTCCGGAAAAGCATCTCTACAATTTTAAAACCTCCATCCTTGAGCTCTCGCCTGAAAGTTTCCTTGAAAGGTTGGCAATTATATATACGAAAACCATGGCTCGTGCCAGCAGCAAAACAGCTGTAATCCTGATTCCAAGAAACAGAAACCAACTCTGCTTCGTCACTTTCTCCAAACTCTGGTTCTGGAGGCCCACGAGAGTTTGAAATGAAGGTATTCCGGGAGTCATAACCACCTGGTTGGAGGTTCGTATGAGAGTCCATTTTCCCTTATAATATGTGAAGCGTTGCAGTTGTAGCAAGCTGAAATCAATAACCAAGAAAGAAGAATTTTAAGATTGATCTAACTTCATCAACACACACTTTCCAGAAAGTCCAAACAATGGAGCTGAACAACTAAACTTCACGATATTGTGTCATGCCAATCAAACCCAACCTCAAAGCAGAGACAATACAACACTGAAACGCTTCAGAATCTGATTCCAACAAAGAGTAATACAATTCCTTAAGCTAATCCAACGCAAAAGTGCCAACAGATGAACAAGCTGCTCTCTCTTCTCTCAGATATGACAGACTAGTGACGATATAACAAGTCATTACCACCACAATCGTCACAGTCAAATGTATCCAAAAATCACTTCCATACTTACAAAAAATCCCCAAAAGGAAACCATGTAAGAAATCAAAATTCCACAAGTGATCAAACCTCACCTACCTAAAACCCTATCTGTTCAGTGTTCATCAGACATTACGATCAACAAAACCACCGAGGCAAGTTCATACTCCTAAATCCTAACAAAGGAAGGATCCACAATTCCAATTTCGTATACAATCAATCCAACAATCGCGTAAGAAACAATACACAACACACATAGCAACCACAATTTCAGATTCAGATCAAAACAACTTTGTGTTTGATTCGAACAAACAAAACACAATGAAGATGAACAAAATCCTCACCGGAGCGCGAAGAATCAAACAACGATCTTTTGAAAAAACGATAATGCTGCTTCAATGAAAGAACAAATCTCGATCATGATTCTATAATCTTCTACCTTTCTCCTCAAAATCAATGACTTCGCTAGGTTCGTCTCGGTCTCTGTATACTATAACTTGTTTGATTTTTTTTTAATCTTGGTAGAAAAATTCAGATTTTTTTATTTTCTTTTTAAATTCGTTGTTAATGGGATCAGTCAACTATCGTCATATACAATTAAACTTTATTTCTAATACAAGTAAAGTATATATGTACTATATATACTGTATAGTTAAATTAAAATTCGTATTAGCTTAATGGGCTTAACCTGGACCAGGCCCAACCAGGCCTATATTTCTTCAATTCGGTCATCATCGTAGTATCAGCTCCGGTGACGGGTTTTGACTCCGATGCTCTGACTCGTTGATCCATAAATCGAACTCTATCTCGCTCGTGTTTTTCTGCATTTTCTCTCGATCTAAAGGAGGGAGATTATACAGTTTTTGGTGAAACCCTTATCTACGATTCGATCTAAAACCCTAGAAAAAGAGATGGTGAAACCCTCCGATTTCAAAGCAGTTCACAGACTTGTTCAATCGCATTACAGTCGAGTTAACGTGGTCACAGCAACGGGCCGATCAAAGCTCTCCGCTTTGTCTTCTCCGGCTCTTCCTTCAAATGGGGTTTCTCAGCTTCAGCCTAACTCCGGTTTCCACAGCTTTTCGTCGAGACCCATATCGAAAAACTTTGGCTTTTCCCAGATTCTTCCTTCGAATGGGGTCTCTCAGCTTCAGCCTAAGACTTGTTTCCACAGCTTTTTGTCGAAACCCACTTCGAAAAATGTGGGATTGTCACAGATTCTATCAAGTCCTAAGCTCGTACCGAGTTTGCAGAATTGTGGCGTAGCCTTGGTTAAGCCCCGTGTGAATATGAACTTTGCATCGGCTTTTAGATTGTTTTCGAGCTCTGGATTTAGAAAAATCAATGGGAATTTCGCTAGGAAGGTTGTTGACAAGCCAATCCAAGCTGTTAGTTCGACGTTTGCTAGATACAGAATGGCTTTAGGGTTGCACGTTGATGCTTTTTGGAAGAAGAATAACCTTTTGGTGTTTGGAGCAGGAGCTGTGTTTGTTTGTATTTTCTTGTGGAGGATCATGTTTGGAATTGCTAGCACGTTCGTGGGTCTCTCTGAGGGAATGGCCAAGTACGGCTTCCTTGCTCTCTCCTCTGCCATTGTTGCATTTGCTGTAAGTTTTAGGCTTTCTCTGTGCTTTTCTCTGATAACTTTTGCATTAACTCGAACTTTGAGAGACAACTTAGGACTGATTCATTGGTTGGGTCTCTGAACTCAGAGCTATGACATAGTTAAAGTGTGAATCTTCCTTTGTAAACTGTATTGTTTTGTTCATCTTTATAGCCTTCAACTTTCTATCAAGAATTGTAAATACTGTTGTTAACTTTGGTTTGTTATCACCACATTTTCCTTCTCTGATCTTAATAGTTATAACTTCTTATTGTACTAGGGTTTATACCTTCGCGCAAGGTTCACGATAAATCCCGATAAAGTCTATAGGATCACCATGAGGAAGCTCAATACAGCGGCTGATGTTCTTGAAGTTATGGGTGCTCCTCTAGCTGGATCAGATTTGCGTGCTTATGTGATGTCAGGTGGTGGCATAACATTCAAGAAATTCAAGCCATCTATTAGGAACAAGCGTTGCTTTCTCCTATTCCCGGTTCAAGGTTCTGAGAGAAAGGGCCTCGTTAGTGTCGAAGTCAAGAAGAAGAAAGGCCAGGTTTTTGCTTTCTCTACCTTCCCTCTACGTAAAGAACATTCTTCTTAGATTGATCACATTGTTATCACTATTATTGTTTGTAATCTGTTCCAGAAAGTTTTCCCAGGTTACCTTAAAATTAGCCATGTAAACATGTTAGGTGCTTTTGGTAAAGAGTCCATTAACAATGCCACTTTAACTAATGATGTTTATGGTCTTGAATATTTTGGTGAGGTTTGGGGTTCTCTATAACAAAACCTAGGGCTGTATCTTATTATTTGCTTTTGGTTGGTTATCTATTCTTCATTTGCTTCTTTGACTCGGTTTCTGTTCTAACTGTTAATGATATCGGTATCTCAACCTCTCTGCGAGTTTTGGTGTATTTCTGATGTTGATGTCTGTTTTTTCTCAGTATGATATGAAGCTACTGGCAGTGGATATTCCAATGGCATCTGGTCCTGATCAACGCTTATTCCTTATTGGTGATGAAGAAGAGTACAGAGTCGGTGGTGGTTTGATCTCTGAGCTAAGAGATCCTGTGGTGAAAGCAATGGCAGCTACCAAAGAGTTTGATAATCTTGACAGAATTGAAGAGGAAGAAGACGCTGAAAGAGAACTTCAAGAAGCCGAAAGAAAGCAGCGTGAAGAAATGGAACTTGAAGAAGCGGAAAGAAAGGAGCGTGAAGAAATGGAACTTGAAGAAGCAGAAAGAAAGGAGCGAGAAGAAATTGAACTTGAAGAAGCGGAAAGAAAGAAGCGTGAAGAACTTGAGAAGCTCGAAAAACCGAGGTCTTAGTTGTTCTATCAGACATTCACACAAACTTAACATCTTCAGTGGGTATAGAACATCACCACAAATCTGTGTAAAACCTTAACTTTCAAACTTTTGCAGAATAAATTGCCGAGTTTTTTACTGTTTCAGGGTTCGTAATTTTCAGAAGAAAAGCTGCATTTTGTCCTATGTAAACCGGTTTTGGCTAGAAGAAGGATAATGTTTTTGTCATTCCGTTAAGTACCGGTTTAAAGAGTCAAGGCTGTATGAGACTATCATATCTATGTGGTCTTTGACCAATTTCACCATTTTACAAAATTAGCAAGCTGTTATTATGGTTCATCAAAACCACCTGCATCATCAAGAAGATATAGTTTTCCAACGAAGAACCAAATATACCTTTCTCATTGCTTCTATCGAATCTTCTTGTGACTCCCTCCCTTATCTGATGAATTCTTCTTGTTTTTCCTTCTGAATTCTCTACAGAAAATTGTGATCTTTGAATCTCTTGTCTTTAGGGTTAAAACTGTTCTCAATACAAGAACACCAAAACACCTAATTTGAAAGGATTTAAAGGTTAATAATAAACTCTCTCAAATCCCTTGTGTTTTTTTTCCATACATAGATTTGATCAAGGTCACAAATTAACCTCGTATATGAGATGTGTCATTTGAACCTCTCTTTTTCATTATTGAAACATAAGGGTTTTGATTTTCGTTTTGGCCTGATGAAAATTTGATTCAGGGAGTGAATGCTGAGCCAATGAGAAGCAAATTTGGATTTGATTGTGTAAAGAGTTGATGGGAAATCGTTGTGCAAGAACACCTTGTTGTAGAAAGGTAATATTTCTGATAAAGCTTTTTTCCCACAAATTACAAAATCCTTGAATGTTCCAATCTTGTAACAGTTTAACGATTCATTAATAGCCATAGCTTCAGAGATAAAATGAAGAATATGTGTCCATATATGTGTTTACAGTTATGGTCATGTATATGCTGCTGCTGCAGCAACAACAACAACAAAAACAAGACTCAAACCCGAAGCCAACACGGGTCCAAAGGTAAGGTCCATCCGGTAAGCAGAATCGAGAAATGGGAAGAAAAGATCACAGAAGCTAACAGTAATGGCAAGATTGTAAGCTTTCTTTCCTAAACTAAAATTTTCCACTTTTTATATCTAGTCTTCTGAGTAACTAGGCTAAATCATTCAATCAAAAACAGCTCGTGGTAAATTTCAGCGCTCCATGGTGTGTACCTTGTAAGAAGATAGAACCAGTATTCAGGGAGCTTGCTTCTAGATACCCTTCAATGATATTTGTAACGGTTGATGTCGAAGAACTCGCTGTAAGTAAACTAAAAAACTTGTGTGTTTTGAGAAGAACGATCATCTGTTTTAGGATTTGAGATTGAGTTGGTGAAAAAACAAACACACAGGAGTTTAGTAATGAATGGAATGTGGAAGCTACACCAACGGTAGTGTTCCTTAAAGATGGAAGACAAATGGATAAACTTGTTGGTGCAGAAACCTCAGAGCTTCAGAAGAAGACAGCAGCAGCTGCTGATCTCTTTCTCAAAAATCCATAAACTCTAACACACACACACAACAGAACAGAGTTAGGTATTTCCATTGTCTGTCAAAAACCACAAGTTGCTTGCGGATAAAGTAAGTATCATGATGAGTTCTTTTTGTTACTTTGTTTGGGATTATCTTATCCTTAAAGATCTGATTTTGTAAGCCTAATCCTTTTATTAACACTTTGTCTCAGAAAAAATATTGTATCTGGCTGACAAAACACAACATGGAGATGAAGAAGAGTTTGGTGATATGATGAAGGTTTATTAGCAGCTATGGCTCTATTTCTTCTTTAGAGCTCTTTTGTGCAGATACATCTTTATCAAAAAGGTCACTAAACGAATGGCTTCTTGTGCATATTTGTTTTATAATTTTTATTTCTAATTTCACTGTGTTATTCTATCTAAAAATCTAAAGAAGAAAAAGACGTCAAACACACGGTATAGAAAGAAAGAACTTTCCATAGAAAAATATTCACCAATAAATTACGTAATTTTCAAACCCAAAACATGGTTTTGTCAACAATAACCATTTGCTTTATGTTGGCAAATTACTAAGATGCACGTTGATTTCTTTCTTATTTTAAATATTACGATTCATGACGTTTTGATTCGTTCTTTCTTGATATAAAAAGTTATTAAAAACAAAGAAACATTTTTAAAATAAGTAAATTCGATCTAGAAGAAAATAATAAAGGTGTGTTTCTTGGCGATCTCCAAAGTTGACTCTTCAAATCCAAATCGTTAAGACCTAATTAAAGAACTGGACCTCAACTTCCAAATCCAGTAGTGATAATAATCAATGCAACAACTCTCAGATCTTAATTTTCCGAACAACAAAAACGAGAAGAAGCATATTTTTAATAAATAAACTACTATATACAAGTCTGTTAAAGCATCATTACCTTGACCATTACTCATTTTGATTTTTATAAAGCATATATATTTATATATTCGTTATTGTACTTCATGACTTCATGTGCCTGATCTGATTCATATTATCATATTATATACCTCCTACCCTGCTACTTGCTTGCTTGAAAGATCACCAACAAGTTTAAAACCCAGAAAGAAAAAAAGATCATTCATCAACGATAAGTCAATCACCAAACCATGATGAAGAAGAAGAAACAGAGCAGATCCCAATCTTCTACCAAGAAAACTCTTGAACCATCCTCAGATTCATCACCTTCACCAAGACTCCTCTCCATTATCCGTTCTAAGGTGTGACTACTTCTCTCTCTTTATCATCTTCCTCTGTCTCTTCGATCTTTGCTTCTTCCTATTGCAGGTTTTTGGGTTCTTGATTTGAGCTGATGTGCTTGTTTTCTGTTTTTTTCTTTGTAGTTGGCAAGTGGTAAAGACTTGAAGCATATGTTCCGAGTCCGAGGCATGAGGAGTAAACCCGTTCCCGGATTATCTTCTCAGTCTAGAATCGTGAGATGTCCCGAGTGCCACAAACTTCTCCAAGAACCTTTAGATGCGACTTCCTACAAATGTGGTGGATGCGACTCGATTCTTCATGGTACGATCGCCTTCTTTAAGTCTCTCTACTCTCATTTACAGGTAACCAACCTCATGCATATAAGTGTTTTCCTTTTCTTGTGTTCTTTCTTTGAATGCAGCAAAACGTTTGGAACTGGAAGGCAATGATAACACAAACACTATTCCCAAGGCTCTTCTTTCTTCTCAAAACCATAGTTTAAGTACCGAGGTAGAATCTGCAGAAGGTGGTAGTAGAACTCCAGTGAGGAGTGTTCAACGGGAGTACAATTCAAGGGCATCACCTTCTGTTGAAAGGGGATATCATTCAGAAACTGTTAACAAGCATGAGACATCTGATATCCACAGAGAATGGATGAGAAGGGCTGATGAGTTCAGTGTGACGGGTGATTCTGATGCGTTTGCTTCAGCAAGAAGCTCTCCGTATAACTCACGCAGCAGTACCTCGCAATGGAAACAACATGAGGGAAGATACGAAGACCCACCTCGGGTTCCTTTCTATCCAGGAAGTCCTTCCCCTTCTTCTGCATATGAATATGGCTACAGTAGCCCCTTTCACGGGTCTCATGTTTCTGCATCAGAGCAGTCTTATAATCATCATCAACCAAACCAATTCAAGCAATATGGAAGAGAAGGCTCGTTTCAAGAATCTTCTGTTGCTTCACCTACCCGTTTTCCGGGTGAGACATCTACTGGAAAGTACTATCCCCGGTCTTCTCAGTCTCAGCATCACGATCTTCAGTATCATAATCTATATGAATCCAGTAACTCTACAACCCCGATTCGTCCTGTGTACTCTGAGAGTAGTTATCAAGCAGCTGCAGCCCCAAATCGCTCCACATACTCTAAGCATTCCGTAGGGATTTCTAAGAGTGACACTAGTAGTAAGAAGAGCTCTCGCAGGGACAAGAAACGGTATGTCAGAGAAAGGAATCCTGTGGTGAAGCACCATATTCTTCCTTCAGCTGGTGGTGCGCCTTTTGCTACTTGTTCCTATTGCTTGGAACTTCTACAGCTTCCTCAGGTTTCTCCCCAAGGGAAACATAAGAGATATCAAGTGAGATGTGGCAGTTGTTCCGGTATACTTAAGTTCTCTCTTCGAGGGAAAACAGATACTGTCCAGGATTCACCTAGCTTTCTGGATTCTGGCATGGGTTTTGCTGATGAGACTGTTACTAATCACCAGGATTCAGCTTCAGAAGGTCATGAAGAGATTTATCCAGATGGAAGTTATCTGCCGTGTTTAGACGACGATTATGGAGATATAATCTGCAAAAGCACCGATGCTGTTATATTGAACCGAAGTCAGGACACACTGGAGGATAAGGGCATTAAAGAAGACATAAAGAACATATCTAGCATTTTTTTAGATTCAAAATTGGAGGCATTGCAGCCTCATCTGAAACCTTTGGCGAACCACAGATTACGAAAGCAACAACCTGCATCAAGTGATACTATTGCAGAGACTTCAAGGAATCATGTAGAGCAATCTCAGGAAGCTCATTCAGAAAAGTCAACCGAGATGGATAATAACATTATTGAAAGAGTCAGTTGCAATTTAGAAGAGTCTGAATATGAGAACAATGAACATATTAAGCCAGAAGAGGTAGTTGGAGAAGGATCAGGTGAGTCCCTGGAGGTTCCAGAATACAAGAACGAAAGGATGAGTGAAACAAGAGAACAAGCTGAGAGAGATGCAGAGAGATCGATATCTCATTGTAAGGAACTTCTATACAAGAAAGAATACGTCTATGAAACATGCGTACTGTCCGAGGATACCAGGGACACTCACGAGATTGAATGGGAGGAGACTCAAGAAAATGAAGAATGTGGAGACGAACATACATGGGAAGAGAACATGGGAGACAAACCGTGGATGCATTTGGGGACATCACAGTATATTGGAGATTCAATCAATGACAGCAGCTTACGCTATAGTGAAACATTTGAGGATACATCACTCAAGAAAGATATTGAGGACATCTCGAACATATATTCAGATCCAATGTCAACTACACCACAGTCTCCCCTGAAATCTTTGGTGAACGAGAATCAGAGGTTTATAGGACATCCTGCCCAATTATGTGAAGCTATAGTCACAATATCCAGGATCCATGAGGAGCAGTCCAAGCATAGGTATGAGAATTTAAAAGAAAGACAAGAGTTGGAAATGACTATCAGTGACAGAGTCAGGTGTGAGTTAGAGGAGTCTAGAGAAAAGATAAACGAAACTCTTGAGCTGAACAAGGTGGGCGAAGATGGATCTATTGTTTCTCTCGAGAAGGCGAGTGGGGCAGGTGAAGAGGGACTAGTATCTCATCAAATGGAGTCTCCAAACGAGAATTTAGAAACTTCCTATGGAACACTAGAAACAGTTTATCTAGAAGGAAGCGGTTTTGCAGGTGAAAGAACGTGGGAAGAGACAGTGGAAGATAGAGCGGGGCTGCATTTGGAGGAATATGAAAGCAACTATGAGAATTACAGCATACCATTTTGCACGCATGATTATGAGCTAGGGACAATACTTGAACCAGACAAGGATCCTGATGGAAGATCAGAATCCAATTCACAAAGTTCCTTCAATGAAAATGGAGGATCAGAAGAGAGAGTCGTGCTTCATGATTCTCAAGATGCTATAACAGAGCATTCCCAGTATGAGTATGAGAGCTCAAGCAAAATGAGTAACACCGTTTTTGACGTAGTCAGGTCTGATTTACAGGAGCTTAAATATGAGACAAATGAAACGCTTGGGCCAAACAAGATGGTGAGAGATGGATCTGTTGTTTCTGTGTCTCAAGAGGAGGAGCCCTGGCTAGTGGATGAGAACAAAACCGAAGCGCTAAAAGATGGTGTTATGGTGAAAGATGGACCATCGCTGCACTTGGAAAAATGTGAAAATGAATCAATAAAAGTGGAAGAAACACTCGAATGGACTTCAGAAAGAGCTCCAACATTTCGGCTCCATGAGTCTGAGCTAGGGGCAATACTGGAATTTGACGACGATGCTGATGACAGATCACATAATAGTTCAAGGAGTTCCTTCAATGACCATGAACTTTCAAAAGAAAGACAGTTGTTCAATGTGGAGGAGCCTCAGCTGGTGATTGATGGCAGAACCGAACCGCTACAAGTAGGCGAAATGGCAAAAGATACAATATCACTGGAGTTGGAAGAGTGTGAAAATGAATCAATGAAAGTAGATGAGACATTTGAATGGACACCAGGGAGAACTTTGACATTTCGTCGCCACGAATGTGAGGTAGGGACAAAGCATGAACCAGACGCAGATGATATATTCAGGCTGAGTCTTGACGGCACACTTGAACAAGAGAGAAGGGTATTGATGTCTCAAGATAAGCAAGAAAATGCATGGAACACCTTTAAAAAATGTGATGCTGACGAAGATATACCAGCATTTAGTTCAAGGGTGTCTTCAGAGGACTATAAATCTCCAAGTAAAATGGCAGAACTAGATAGTGAAGGTGAAGAGGAGATATCAAGAGCCCATCTAGAGCATTTTCAGAAAGAGAATGAGAAGTCAAGACTAACCTCTGAACCATATGCTCACATCTACAGCAGAACAGAGCCTTCTGAAATCGTGGGTTTGCGTCTTGCGTTATACCAAACGCAAAAATCACCTCTACGGTCGCCTCTCACGTCACCAATTCATACTCCTATAGGTTCTCCACTGCATTACCTGATGGCTTCACAAATCCGTTCTCCAATAACTTCAATAATAAATTCCCGCATAGTTTCACCACTTCGTTCCCCAATTAACTCATCTGGTTCACTATCTGATGTATTGTTCCTCAGCAAAAAACGTTGATGACAAGAAAACAGAAGCATTCTTCCAAGCTTTCTTAGTTTTTCCCCCATGCTTCAAGGCTTAACCTGCGATGCAAAACAGTGTGTACATTGTTTCAATTTTGTTTTCAGAGTGATTGGATTACATGTAAGGTTTCCTACATACGGTAAAAATCAATTCATTCAGTAGATAAATCTGGTTTTTAACAGATTCGAGACTCATCAGATAAAGTGGAATTGACTCTACAAATCCACTAAACCAGTTTGCTCAACAAAAATTACCCTAAGTTCATACATTGCAAAACATAAATATTGTTAGAGTTTTGATTCCAACAGAGTAAGAAAGCAAGAGATAAAACAGAGTATGAATATATCACAATCTTGTATCGATTGTGATAAGAAACTCAGTGTAAGAAAGAACTTTTTATTGATCTCGAACTGTGGTTTTACATCCATGATACAATAGGTTTATATACGTAGCAAACAGACACAAGAAGTGAATAGATGTGTCTTATGGTTTTATAACTAAACGACACAATTTAATCTAAAAGTTACGACTCTTAACATAAACTTAATTATCGATCAACAAATATTCCATCCAGAAAAATCGTAACATGCAGCACAGAAAAACAAGGCAAACACAAATAATTTGTTGCAATGAATGATCGAAATCAGCACCTACAGAGAGACAAAGTCCAGATCATATGAACAGAAAAGCTTCTCCTACATGATATATCCAAGTGAGGCATCACTAAGTCCAATGTTACTCTCCTCTGCTTATGCGAATTTACGAGAAGAATCAAATAATTTTACTTTATGAAAACTTGAATTATACCACATTGATCCACGTGCTCTAATAGTGCTAATGATCTCTCCTTTTGCTTCCATTGTCTTCAAAGAGACAAAACAAAAACAGCACAATCGACAAGAAATTTTTTATAGCTCATACTAGTATACACTTTGAACAAAATAAGTAAAGTTTCAATCTTTACATAGTAAGTAATCACAGACTGAAATGAAAACTCAAATGTGGTGGTCTCTTTCTTACCTTTTAAGAGAGACGACTTCGGAAAGGCTCCGACCCATTCTCAGACATAACCAGTAAAACCCAGTGGAAACGGGAAAAAAAATCGAATCTTTTTTGTGCTATGTTTAAAGTACATCGTTGCTTCTCCTGCCATCTCCAGCTTTAGATCTCTCCGACTCCGTAACGAGAATGCCGTATAATCCAAATCTCTTTCAGAGGAAAGCAAGACATCGTTTTTCACACTTCACGACATTCTATAGACACAACACACTCTTCAAATACGTGCCGTTTTGAGTAATTACGACACTTCTCTATACCATTCGACATATACACACTTGAAAAACGTGCCGTTTTGAATCATCATTACGCTTCGTACCATTTTAGCTACACACTCTTGAACAACGTGACGTTTTTAAGCAATGTGATGTAAAAACCCTCTTTCTCCAACTTGTCCTGCTTCTTCATTACTCAAATGGTATATCTCATATTCTCATGGATTCTAGTTGGGAAACTCAGTCAACATTATGCAAAAAGTATACATGTGACTAAATCATATGATCATATCACAAACAGCAAACTATATCATATGATCGTCTACAACATATTAATGTAAAATTAAATACATTGTTCTTTGACTAGACCGTGACATGGTCCCATGACTCCCCCATCTATAAACGTTTTTATGATTATGAACACATCTTCACGGACTGCAAAAGAGGTCAAAAGACTACTCATATAAAGGGTTTAAAACAAACAAAGCAAAACCAAATCAGATCCCCCATTGTATTATTTTTTTTTTTCTGTTTCGTTTCCGTACAAGTGTTTAGTGTGTGTACCTTTGAAGATTTACATAAATTTTTTGGGAGTATCTTTAACTTTCCCTAGCTAAACTACAATAATATCATCATTCTTTGGAAAAAAAAAATGAAAAACGAACTTCAGTAATATTTGAAGAAATCTGAAGTAATTAGAAATTTAATCAGGGTCATGCATGTTTTCCATAGCAAAAACATGGTTACTATTAAAAGATTTTTTAAACTGCAAAAAAAAAAAGAAGAAAAACAAAACAGTGAGAACCACAGGTAATAAATGTCAAGATTTATGTTACGATTTGAGAGAGAGATCAAATCTAAAGGGAGATTGTGACTGTCCTCAAGGGGGAAGAGAGAGACAAAGAGTGATCATTGTGGAAGCAAGCTTTTGAATTTTCATTGTAAATTATGTTTCTCTCTTCCCCAAAAAACAAAATATTTTGATTCTTTTTCGGGAGATTTGCTATGATATCCTAGAATTTATTAGAAACAACCAAAGTAACCTATCAAAATTTTACAATATTTGTAGAGCACATTTTTACCATATTATCCCTCAAAATATTATTCATTTTCCTTCTTAATTACTGAAATATTATAAAAATCTCACATAAAATTAAACATTAAATGTTCAGAATATTATTTGAAAACAAAATTTAAAAATGGAAATATTAGGAAAACGAAAATTTAAATTTTGAATTAATAAAGGAAATAATTTAATAAGGGAATTAAATGAAAAATGAAATATTTTTTTAAAAGATTAATCGCTTAAGTTACCTCTCATCTTCAATCTACCAACAATGTCCACTGTTCATCTTCAGCAATATTAAGTATATCAAAAGCATTGGTTAAATCTGAAAATTTGGAAATCATTGAAGTGGAAACTGTAAGTTATCGTTTTGTTTGTTTTCCGTTGAATATTGTACTAGTTTTTTTTAATAAACTTTTGGTTTGTAGGTTGTTTGAACACAACAAATGGTGAAGAACAAACAAAATTGCACCCTTAATCTCCAGTATTCAACAATCATAGAGATGGAGGTAATTCTTCTAGAACTCTTATTGATGTGGAATCTGAAAGTTTAATTAGTCTGTATGTTTTGACAGACTTCCTGAAAACAAACTGGTGTAAAGTCTGTGTTGTTTTAGTGGACTAGGATTTATCATCAAATTTACTACAAGTCAGCAGATTTACGTAAACGTCTTCGCATTTTTGGTAGACTTTGAAAATATGTTTGTTACACTTATAGTTAGTCTGCGGGTTTTGATAGATTGCGGTAAAGTTTTTGCATTTTTGGTAGACTTGAAAACTAAATTTGTTAGACTTGTTGTTAGTATGCAGAGATTCATAAACTTTGCATAAAGTCTATGCATTTTTGGTGGAGTTAAATAATATTTTTATTAGACTTATAGTTAGTCTGCAGAGTTTTATAGACTTTACTAAAGTCTTCACATTTTTGGCAGACTTCAAAAATATATCTGTCAGACTTATAGTTAGTCTGCGGAGTTTCATAGACTTCAGTAAAGTCTTCGCATTTTTGGAAGACTATAAAAATATATTTGTTAGACTTATAGTTAATCTGTGGAGTTTCACAGACTTCATTAATGTCTTCGCATTTTTGGAAGACTTCAAAAATATATTTGTCAGACTTATAGTTAGTATACGGAGATTCATAGACTTTGCATACAGTCTACGCATTTTTGGTAAACTTCGAAAATATGTTTGTTAGACTTATAGTTAGTCTGCGAAATTTTATAAACTTTGGTAAAGTCTTCGCAACTTTAGCAGACTTCAAAAATATGTTTTTTAGACTTATACTTAGTTTACGAAGTTTATTCAGTAAAGTCTTCGCATTTTTAACAGACTCTAAAAATATGTTTGTTTGTTAGACTTATAGTTAGTCTACAGAGTTTATTCGGGTTAGTCTTTGCATTTTTAGCAGACTTGTTCGGTAGTAGTTTTTTTTATACTCCATGATCCTTTGATTCACTTTACTAATCTAATAATCTTATTTTACAGGAAACTAATGGCATTGATGAAACTAGTGACACCATTGATGAGGGTGGTGGAGATGATGAAAAAAGTGGTACTCTTGATGGATATTGTGTAGATGAGGAAAAAAGTGAAACTCTTGATGGATATTGTGTAAAAGAGGAAAAAAGTGGTACTACGGTGGTATGGATATCAATATTGTTTTTGCCCTTTGAACCTTTGAACTTCAGAATAGGAGGGCCATTAACGTTTGATGGACGACCAATCTTCGCTCCGAGAGCGGGAACAACAGTGTAAGCCCATATTTGAAGGGCTTGTATAAACCTGTGTATTGTGTACGACTGTGCCGTATAATCTAGACGTTTCATAGACTCAATCAGCTGCTTGAAAACCATTCTGCCCCAAGGATAGTTTTCAAACTTTGGTTTATCAAAAACCATGCAAGCTGTTTGAGAACTAAGCCGTTTTTTATCATCGTATCCCAAGATGACAGATACTATAGACAAATATGCAAACCTAGTCTTGTCTTCATCTGAAGACCATGTCGCAACATCTTTACACACCTTTCTCAAATCATTTTTGCAAGGATTCATTTTCCCTTTGATTTTCATCTTTTTCCACAAATCTTTATGCAGCTTTGTCTCTTCAAACCCCTCACAATCATCTGGAAAAGTTGCACAATTCAAAGTGGTGATCTCTGCGAACTCCGATAGAGAGAATCTAGCTGGTTTTTCACCAAATTTTGTATTTCTTCTTACAAACAAGTTGTTTCAGGAGAAGATATTCCATAACCTTGGAAGACCATGTGAATTTGTTATCAATAAACCGTACAATTACCCCAAGAGGAGATTCACGGATGTTGTTCCAGACTTCTTCTCTGACAGCAATTTCAACATCTTCGAGAAAATCAACTTTGCTGTGATAATTGATACTTTTCTTGGGCTTTGGCTCACAACCAAGTGAAAACAAACGCATTGGAAATCCTAAATCGATGTTTGTTTGAACATCCATCCGGTAAAACATTCATAAAACAAATGAATTATCAAAACTTTTTAAAAACAAATCATATAAAGTGAAATAAGTGTCTTGAAATGTATAATACGAATCTGCTGTTGATCGATTTCTTTTTAATGTTAAGCAAACTAAACCAAATTCAAACAATTTAGCCAAGATAAAAAATTACAGAAAGAGAAACACAACTTAACAAACAAACAAAAAAAATTGGCACGATGATACACACAGTCGAAAGAAAAAAAAAAAAAAATTAGTTTGATCAAAAGTCTTATGTTATAACTAATTATTCCATCAAATTCAACAATCCCACAAAAACTGTTACTTATACAGTAAATAATTAATCAAAGTTTGTCGAAGGGAATTAAAAATTGGAGGTAGTTGTAGATAAAAGTACAATCATAAAGCTTAATCGTATAATCTTTGTAACACAACCACTGTTTACCTTACCAATGGAGAACAATCGGCCAAAGAATGATAATTGAACAGGAAATTTCAGTTGTCGGTGAGTTGAGAAGCCGGTGACACAAACGACGGCGCAGATGTTTTTTTTTTGTTTCGTTTTTCTTTTTTTTGTTGGTGTCATCTACTCTCCAGGTTATTTTTTAAATTATGTTTTCCACATTTAAAAGCCCAATTAGGCTATATTAAATTTTAAAGGCCCATTAGTCTAATTATTAAACAATTCGTATATATGTATATATGTGGAATGAAACAAATCAATAATGTTTTTACATTAGTAAGAAATATTTTATAAGGGTAGGTTTGGAATTATAATAATCTTGACATAAAAAGTGAGTTATCTAGGGAATAAAAAAATTAGGTGGGTTATCGTAGCTATTTCTTATAAAAAGTAGGTTATCCCGGATAATTTTCACTTCTTTTTCCAATAGGAACTTTCTCATTGTAGATATGAAATATGAAGCTTCCCCATTATTTCCTTTGTTTTATTTCCCCTTTTGATCTCACAAAACTATTTTGGTGAAAAAAAAAAATTGTTTCAAGGGTTGTACAATTATTGGTACCAGCATAGTAAGCATACGATACCCACTCACTCCTCTTTGCAATAATTCTCTTTTACACATCACAATCAACTGTACATTATTTTGATTCATGCACCGTTCTAGCTAAATAAAACACAAAAGTTGAGCACTGTATAACATTACTAAACCATTTAACTTTCGAATGATTATTTTATTCACTCATTACTATCAAATTCATGATTCAGCAATTTGTTTATTACCACCGCACTTATGCAACTTCTACGACTTCAAACGCACCTTTTTTTTACCGACTCTGCGATTTGAATATTTTGTTCATAAACTATAACAGCTGTTTTAGAGTATATAGTCAATCTATTCCTTTAAATATGTCAGAAAACCCTTAAGCATCTTATGTTGGGTCTAAATGGTAGTATAAAATTTGAGCTCTTGAGGTAATGTTATGGTCTGATTTTTGGTTACATCATTTACACAAATACAAAACTTAGAAAAAGTTGAGGAATTCTAGTAAACATCATTTGGTTGTAGTATACATATTTGATATTTATATAATGTCATAAACTTTTAACAAATAGTACAACGTTGTACTGTAGTATCCATGTCTAACTTGCTACGCGGGTGTTGGCTTGTAGTATGAATAATTATCATTCTATTGGACCCCTTATTAAATGGTATTTTGGATACATATATAGACATTAATAGTTGCCTACACAACTTGATGACTTTTACTATCATTATTGTCGTTGTTATACTTCGATCCATTTGAAGATATGTATAAAGCATTCATATTTCTCGAGTGCATTATATGTATGTTATGTATAAAACATTATAGTCTTTGGTTTAAGTAAATGGTGTGTTATTTTAAAAAGAAAGAAAAAATCTAACAAATATCCAATTTTTTTGATAATTTGATTCTTTTGTTGATTGAAAATTCAAAACTATTTTAAAGTGATTTTATCATTAACTAAAAACAAACATCCAACAAAAACTACAGCCATTGAATCTGTTTAAAGAAAAATCGTGATAGAGATGCGTCGTAGTTCATGGTTGCCCCATTTGTTAGATATTCACTTATCTTCTTTTAACAATACAATTTAGGATAAAATACTAAAATCGAGATTTATCATTATTTTGCAATGCAATCCTGTGGTGTTTTAGATTATACCACTAACACCATTAGTAATTTGAAAACAAAATTCTGATTTAAGCTCAAAAAAATGTATTATATAAAGAAAACAGTATCGATTTTATACGATCAAAATGCATATACTCTTATTTTATAATTGCCTGCGTATAGCCCACCTTCCAAAAACAGAAGATAGGTTACCATCCACAGTTTTTTTAAGCCGATAGTTAGCAAGTTGTTAATGGAGGATACTCAAATAACTATTTCTAAAAAGACAGTTAAGCTTCAGATTTGATTAAGCAAAAACTTGATTATGATATATTTTTAATCATTTTATTATTGTTTATTTCCTTGTCAACACCTCTCCCCCCCCCCCCATTCACTTTTTTCTTACATCATCCCTTGTAAAAACAATATTTAAATTATTCCTGTGACTTATACACAATTGGTCAGAGACTAATTCTCATTCGATAGACAATGCATTATGAGTAAAAAAGACTAATTAGAAGAAATGCCGGCCTAATAAGTTTGATTAATAATATATAAAACTATATTACAGTGACTTACGATATGTGTATTAATAAATGTATTTGCGATTTGCCAACTGGAATAAATTTTGCTACAGAACCAACCTTTTGAATTTAATGAAAATGTTGAGACACAACAACTAGACTTTACGCCATTAATAACACAGGTCTCATTTATGAACCTGCGAACAAATCTTGTCAGTAGTTTATTGGTTTCTGCCCTTCTGGAGGTGTAATAAGCCATGGTAGCTAACAACACCCAAAATAACTAAAACCAAACTCTTATCCTAAAATTTGTCTTTTAGTATTCCTTTTATCAGAAAAATAATAGTCTTAATAGTAATAACCTCTGTTCAGGATTTAATTGTGTTCTGAAATTGATTTATCTTTTGATCCTAGCTCAAATGATGTCTTAAACTTCATTATAGGAGATTGTCTCAAAATCATGACGTTGAAAAAGTCGGCAATAGATTATACACTAATATATTTCCGTAAATAAAAATTATGGACTAAAAATCAATAAAAAAACGTTTACCATTTTAGACTTTTAGTCATGTCAAACATGTCCTATATAAATATCACCGATCGTTAGTTTAAACTTGGTTAGAAGAGAGTGAGTGTGCACTAGACCAACTAGGACATCTCCGACTATAAGCGAGGAGTACCCATATACGTGTACGTATATGATACATGGAAATAGTGAGCGAGGGCCATTGAGTTTGAAAAGTATTGAAAATATTTATCTTCTACTAAAATTAAGCCAAATAATAAAAAGATGATATATATGAAAATACGTATGATGCCTAACTGTACCTTTTCGACGAAACGGAACAGAGTGATCCGAGTGAGAGACGACATATTAATACTTTTCAACAATACATTGTGTTGTTATCATTATAGAATGTATTGAATTTAAGTCTATTATAAGATAGAAGAGTTTCTTTTTCTTTTTGGACAACAGATAGAAGAGTTTCTAGAAAAAACAATTGGGTAGAAAAGTTTAGTTTTGATACGCCATATTTTATAGTAGTCAAATGAGATGTTTAGTTAACTTAGTCTAATTATATATGTTTATGATATATAAAAGGTTAATTAGTCGTACTGGAGGGCAAATGAGAGCTAGAGATCCAATTTACTTTCTACTCATGTAAGTTCTCATTCTCAACGTAATCAATCGAACTTAGATAAGCCTCTCTGCTCCAATATCCATCACTCAATTATTTTATGTCAAAGCAATTCGTTTAGGACTCGTCTGAACGTAAACTATTTGAACTAGGTAGGTCTATTTAGGGAGTATACATCTCGGTAATAGCTGATAAGGACCTATCTGTATGTCGTTTTGAATTTTTGGTATGCAAAACTACTATTCAAAATACCGTATCTTCGGCAAATAGAAAAATAGATCATAAAATTTGGATATCAAATCTGACACGACCCCTAATTCAATCCACTACATCACTCTGTTTAAACTTTTACTAAATCAGTAAAAACAGAAAAGGAAGGTTTGAACTTTGAACGGATATTTTCTAGATTCTTTATTAGTCTAAATTTCGGTCCAAAAGTTACCCGATTATAGAAACACATTGAATGATCCTAAGTAATTATGGATTACAGCAAGATTCTATATTCCATTCTCACTGAGTGATGAAATGACATCATGATCACTACATCATCGAGCTTACGTCAGGAAGCTCCACAAGCAAAAAAAAAAAAAAAAAAAAGGGTGGATAACTTCAAGTTCCATCTCATTTCCTCGCACATCTATCTCTATCTTCCTTCTCATTTCCTCACATCTTCCTCCCTCTCTCTCTCTCTCCAAAAAAAAAAAAAAAAAATCAAAGAAACCCAACAAAAAAACAAACGCATCATTACAATTCTTTTTTTCCACCTTATATTTACACACACTTCTCTGCTTTCCCTTTAATCATACAAACAACACCAAGAGAGAAAGAAAGAAAAAAAACCACCAAAAACTTTCTAAAACTCAACAAATGGATACTAACAAAGCAATAAAGCTTAAAGTTATGAACTACCACCTCGTTGAAGGCCATGAGTTCGCCACTAAGCTTCAGCAACTCCTCTCTCAACCCGGGTCGGGTCAGGGTTCAGCGGAAGATTTAGCGGCTAAAATCTTAGAGACTTTTAACAAGGCCATCTCCATTCTTGATTCCATCGAACCCCTCTCCTCCTCTTCCTCCTCTCTTGCCGCCGTTGAGGGCTCTCAAAATGCTTCATGCGACAACGACGGCAAGTTTGAAGATTCCGGCGATAGTCGGAAAAGATTGGGACCCGTTAAGGGCAAAAGAGGCTGCTACAAAAGAAAGTAAGTTTCACATTTCTTTTCCCAAAAGATCATCTAGGATTTAATTACTGTTTTGGTTAGTCACAAACAAACAAAATATTTAGCTTTGGTTGCAAGAATCATAAGTAGGTTAAGAGCCATATGATTAATAAATTTTCATTAATATTATGAGCAGGAAGAGATCCGAGACGTGGACTAAACAGTCGCCTATACTTGAGGACACATATTCTTGGAGGAAATATGGACAGAAGGAGATTCTTAATGCCAAATTCCCAAGGTCCTTTTTACCCCTATGTACATAGTTGTGTATCACATATATTCGTATGTGACATGTTGCCGGGTATTATTAAACATGGACCGCAATTATATCTACCATCAATGTGGTCTGAGCTTAATTGGTTGTGGCATATAATAAATTTTGGCCTAAATTATTTTTTCTTTAATTTATGTTTTGCAGAAGTTACTTTAGGTGCACACACAAGTACACTCAAGGGTGCAAGGCAACAAAGCAAGTCCAGAAGGTGGAGCTCGAACCAAGGATGTTCAGCATCACATACATGGGAAGCCACACGTGCAACACCAACGCAGCAATACCCGAGGTCAAGGCTTGTGATAATCATCATGATGAGATCACCATGGATATGGAAGAGCACCAGAGTCCTAGTTTGACGACCTCGATGAAGGAGGAGGAAGAGAATCATCGTCCTCATGGTTCGTCCACGGCGTTGGTGTGGCCCGAAATAGTGTTCGAAGAGGATCATCATCATCATCATCAGGCCATTTACGCTAGTGGGGACACTAGTACATCTATCGATGTTTTGGGTTCTCATCAGGAGCTCATGATGTTTGGAGCTGGCGGCGATTTCGAGTTCAGCGACAATGAGCACTACGCTATCTTCAATTCATGTTCGAATCTATCTTGAGTTTACACTACTATAGACTAAGGCCATGAGTTAATCATTAGGCTTGTAGAGTGGAAAACGCATATATATTTTGTTCTCGTCTCCAATGGGTGTCTCTGTAGTCTGTACTGTACATATAGTAGTATAAATAACAATCCTTCTCTTTTGCAATATGGTGTCGAATTAGTTAGACGTAAGACGACGTCTACTGAGTAGTGAGTAGTACTGAGTACTGACTATAAAATTTTAGCCGCTTCAACCAAAAAAAAAAAATTTAGCCGCTGCTACCCTCTATTATTATCTTTTTGTCAAGATTCCCTATTTCCCTTCCCCTAATTAATGCACAAATAACAATTTTTTTTTTTTTTTTTTTTTTGTCAACGAAAGATCAATTCAAACGAACCAATGCGAAAGAAAGTTGTATGCGGAGAGGTAAGCGTTTGGAGTGCCAAGAAATCCACACTAATTGTAGCAACATTCCCCTCTATTACTATAGTCTATATCGGTATATCATTGTTAACATTCCCAAGCCCTTAGTTCTAATTTACGCAGTAATAACAAATTATTTGATCGTTATGATATACATACATAATTACAAGTATATACATATATAACAAATTAACAACTAGGGTTTAGGATTTTTTTTTGTTTACAAGTATTATTGCTAAATAGTCAGGAAAATAAGAGAAAAATGCATATAGGACTGTTCACTGCCTTTTACGCGAGGGCTTAAACATCTCTCAAGTAGCGACTACATGTGTACAAAATACAACTCGACGAATTGGTCCTTTTCTATTCTTTGTTTTGCTATATCTTATGTATTATCGGGTGGGTATTAATATAAAAGGAAACATTACATTAAAAAGTGTCCCTATTATTTAGGGATAAGTGTCGTGTTCTCTTAATAAAAAGACAAAAAAAATATTGGACAAAGGGACAAAAAGCGGACGAGACACAAGACATGAGACAAGTGACACAGAAAGAAATGAAACACTCCCTTTGGTTTTTGATTCACTGCTTGCAACACAACAAAAGAAAACCCCCAACAAGCTTCTCATCAGATTCTGAAACTTGTGATTTTTATAGTATATACGATAGAATGAAAGTATATATTTACTGTAAGGACTTGTTGGGGGGGGGGGGGGGGGGGGGAAATAACGTTTATTACACGGAACTACACTGGATTTTTATGATGAAAACTTTGTTTCTAGCTAGTTTCTTGAAACTCTTTGATATGTTAATTATCATTATGATTTTAAATGTATCATGCTCAACATACATAAAGATGCAAAGAAATCAAATGAATACTTTCACCGAATAAAAATACATACATTTAAACTATATGAAATATTTTCATGGAAAATAAAAAACTTACAAAAAGTTATATTTTCATAATCATTGTCACTAATCTTAGTAGCAAATATTTGGTAAAGTAATGAAGCGTTTTGTGAATATGATCAAAACTACTGTAAATTATGATGATATTTTCGATATAATAACTTATTTCTAAAACTAAGCAAATATATGTTTCAAGTCTTACTCTTATCACACCACTTAATTAAAAGGTGTGTTTGAGCAAAAGTAACCGGTTCGTGAAAGTCTACGGAAAACAAGAAATCTAGGTCGAAAAGTATCTCTTTATTGATCAAGATGTTGATAACAAGTACAAGAAACAAGCCACAACTAATCAACTAGAACCCTAATCTTGTTCTTAAGTCGGTTGTTGTGGTTTTGCTGCGTCTCTTATACTTGCTTCTTATTTTCGTGTCCCCTTCTACCTTTGAAAGATCGTTTATTTATAAGGTTTCGTAACCCTAATTCCTTGTAGAAACCGCCTTCTTCCTTTCCTTTTTCCTTTTAATAACTTCCCATTTTATTTATGGTAAGTTTCCAGTTGTTTGTCGGTTGTTTATCCTCCAAGACAAAGGATTGGGTTTCTTGTATATGTCGGTAGGCCTTTTTGCAGGTTGTTTATGATCCTTTGAAGGTTGTCTAGAACAACCGGTTACATATCATCAATAACCTTTTAGCTCTTTTAGACAATCGGCCACATGGTTTAACAACTGTTACAGGTTGATTAGTCGATGAATTATTTTTACCCAACAAAAGGTTTTTCTATATGGATTTCGTTCTTCATCCTATACTTAAACATTATTTAAAGGATCTAATGATAAAAAACATTAATTAAACCTTAACTAAACAAAAATAAACATAAACATAACAGTTTTAAACTTAGATTCTTAAAAAGCTTAATTAACTAGGACCGGAGGACATGTCGTATCTCTGGGAAGGTGAATTCCACGTGTCGCCATCAGCATCATCTCCAGGAACGAGGCAATGATGATGGTTAAAGTAGGGTTCACCCAATAATGGTACAACGGAGTCCATGTTGCCAATCACAGCTTCGGCCAAGTTAACGATGGCGGGTACGTTGGCAGTTGTTGTGGTGGCATGTGCTGATGAGATCGGGAAATTGTTGAAGAAGTGGCACGTGTATAACTACGGTAAGTGACACGGAACGTATAAGGATCTTCGTCGAGCCGTTGCACTTGCTTCTTCGCCGGGCACTTGTATAGTTTCTTGTGGGTGCACCTATAGTACGCCCTACAAATTTTGGTATTTAATTAGTATTATAAAAAGTTGTAACTCCGAGTAACTCTACTAATTAGTAACTAGATATAGGACATATAAAAATTTGATTAAATCCAACTGAAACAGTAACAATTTTCAATATAAACTTAAACAAAATTTAATTAGGTTAAATAAAAATATTTAAAAGACTAATTATTAGTTTTGTTCAGTATATACCATACAAGGTTTTATGTTTATCCAACACGAAAACCTAATCGAATCGAATACAAAAGTTCTCTGTGCGTTCATCAAATCCAAAACAATTATTTTGTTGGTCCAATAACAAATATCATGCGATGGATCCAAATAACAACACAACAACGATATAAATACAAACTACTTGAGTATATGTCCAAATCAAATTCTATTTCGGCTAAACAAAAAATATATATAAAGAAACTAATTTAATTGGCCAGCATAAAAATAAAATAAAAAGATGTGCAATTTTTTTTCTTAAATTAATTTGCATAACGACCCCATGTCTCTGGATCAAATGATACAAAAGATAAATTCAAGAGGCTTTATAAAACCATTTTTTAATGTTAATTGTCTTTCAATAAAACCATTTTCAAAACCTAAAAAGTGAAAATAAATTAAGGGCCACAAACGAATGTGCAACTACGTAAACAATAGTATAATTTACCGAGGAAATGTAGAACCGAGAATTTCCTTCTGACCGTATTTACGCCAAGTGTAATTGTCGTCCGGCGGGATCTCCATCCTCCCCACCGCCGCCACCAGCACCGTTTCTTCTCCTCCTGTATCCTTCTTCCTATGCATTAATTTCATATTGAAAACACATATATACAAATAACAATTTACACATGCGTATACATTAATAAATGTTTGTAATACTGATAATTTACCTTTTTCGATGCCTTGGCCTCGACGTATCAATACACTCGACTGTCCGCATCACAGGGCACCTTAACCAGTGGTCCTGCGTCAAATCCGGTCCTGTCTGCATCGTCATATCCATCATTCGAACCGGTTCCTGTTGACGCAAAGCGTTCCTCCACGCTAGTAGGATTGTAAGCCGCTCGTTTGCGTCTCCGAATAAAGTGGAGATCGAGCCGAGAGAATTAGATAAATCTGATTCTGGCGGCTCTTGTGATGATAAGCTGAACTCAAGCTCCTTAACCAGATTGATTCCGTTGAAGATCATTCTCATTATCTCCTCCATCGTTCTATTATGCGCCTTTATATATATATATTTATTTACTCACACTACAAACATACGTAATACTTCTTTTTACCTTCGTGATCTCTGATCTGTTTTGTGTGTGGATATGAGACATCTCTACACTTGTATATATACACATACACACATATATACAACTATATCATAACACGTAAAAAAAGGTTGGATCCTATGTTGATTCCCTTTTGAACAAATCAAAGATTGTGAAATATTTCAGAATGCGACGTACGTAATACAGTCTCCAATTATATAATTACCTTCGTCTTTAATCTCTCTTTTTTTTTTGTGTGTGTTGACATATTGGCAAAACCATGGATTAATTAAACTAAAACTTACTCCACAACAAACACGTTGGTAATATTTATTTCTAGTTACATTAATGGATGTGACAAAAAGAAGATAAGGACTATGTTCTCTTTTTGGTTAACGAAGGTGTGAGAGTATGTTTTCTATCGTCCGACAAATTAATTTAACTTTTTGGGAGGGTAAGTGTTTTGATAAACACGATAGGAGAAAGAAGCAGTCACATTGACTAAGTCATGGTCTTCTTTTCAATATTTATATACATAGGTTTTCCTTTTTTTTTCAACGTTAATTAAAAAGGCGATCTTGGAGAAGTCTAGGCAAAATACTTGCGATTTCAAGGTTGAAATAATTGGCTGATCAAAAAAGTACAGTTGAACAATTGAATACCTAAAAAGAAGAGAGATTGACACAAGTTAAAAAAAAAAATATAACCAAAATATGTGAGTGACTCTTCTTCTTTTTTCTCTTGCGGGGTCGAAGCTAATTTGAAATATCTACTTCAATCACATGATCGTTGATAGAACCAGACTTGTACCGTTCACATATAAAAATATCTCTTCGCATGGTCTGTCTAGAGATTATCTCAACCATCTACAATGAAGTGGAGTAGAATATTGTACTTAAGTAAGTATCTGCAGTGGTGGCAACGCCACTTACACTAAAAATATCAAAGTGTATAGGTTATGATCGTGTCTCCAATTCCATTGGTTTCTTGTGAGAATAAATTCTTACTATGACATATGAATGAGTTGTTTCTCTGGCTATTGAATTTTGAGTTTTATGTCAATAAAACAAAAACAATTAATCCAGTCGATTCCCAATACGCAGACTTAATGGGCCCAAAACGTTTTAAACGACAACCCAAAAAGGCTAAAGTCCCATTAATTTTTCCCCTTTATCGAAACATCAAGACGTCTCTCTCGAATACATAAAAACCACACGAAGTTCATTGATAATTTAAACTTTCTGATAACAAGTATTATGACTAAAATAGAAGGAGACATTATGAAGAGGAAGTGATTTAGGATGTCGTTATGATGTCTACAGTAATTTGCTAGCAAACGAGCCCGACCAAAGCATTTGGAGGCCATAGGAATCAAGAAAAAAATATAACCATAGTTTTCATAGTATAAAACTATAGACTAAAAACAAAATTTAGTTAACAAAACTTTTACAGTATTTTAAAATCACAATACACAGTAATGTCCTAAAAGAATGTAACAACACCTTATTTTCTACCTAGTTCTATAAGCTGCTTATTTATTTATTTATAACAATTTAATTAAGTAAACATTGTCTAAAAGTCTAAATGATGCTTTATTTTCTTCTTAATCTATTCTTTGAATCCTAAAATTCCTAACTTTAAGCCACGCCATGATATACTGGCTATATATATAAAAAAAAATTGTATCTTATTTCTCTTCCTCTATTTTTTTCTATCTTCAAGTTTTTTTTTTACAACTAGCTTGATTCTCGCGGTGTGTTTTGATATAATTTTTTAATAACACAATTACGCTTTCTATCTCTAGATAAATAAATGTTCTGATATATACGATATCTTTCTAACACAATAACACAATTTATTAATATTCTGATATATACGATATCTTTTTTTTTTACCAAATATTATAATTCAAAAATAAAAATATGTATCAACATGCATATCAGCATATATCCCCTATATATATATAAGAACCCCGCCCTAGTTGTTCTTCCTAATGATCTATTTATATCATAAAACGAAATAGAGGAGAGGTGATGAAGAGAGGACGTGAGGAGAATAGCCACGAGAACTCACCATCGCCAACAAGACTTCGTCATGGCGTAGTAATCGATATAGCTCTGGATGTGACTGTGGAGATACTAAAAAACTTTTGTGAGGTTCCAATGTGTTTCGAAGCAATGGTCATCCATTATCGGCAGGCGTAGAGATTTCATAGACTCGATCGTGGCTCGGTCTTTGACTCAACCTCCGCGTGATGCCCATGTCTTATGCAAGCACGCTGTACGCCCTAACAAGGATTGTTTCTTAGCCTTCTCGTCTAATACTTGCCCTCGGAATATTGACAAAATATCATCAGTACTACTAATCCCTGATAATATGAGGCAATACGTCCGCGGCTTGATTTTTTGTTGGTCAAACGAGAGTAATGAGGCAGCTATATATAATCCTACCACAAGGCAGTCCTTTTACTTACCAGATACGAAATCTCACGACATGGCCTCTTGCTTCTTCGGATACGAACCTTTCGAGAATCAATACAAAGCATTGTTCATACCGCTAAACCATATGGAGGAGGCTTGTAAATTTTTCACGTTGGGAGATCCCACGGCTAAGGAGTGGAGAACAATCCAAGGCGTTGGATATCACTTTCCAAGGGCAAGTGTAGTTTCGATCAACGGGAGTATTCATTACCTAGCATGGGATCATGATGACAATAGTGCTTCTAAATTTAAATTGATGAGTTTTGACTTAAGGCGTGAGAAATTTTACCATGTCGAGGCTCCAAAAACATTGAGGGATCACGTTTCGACTCTGATAAATTACCAAGGGAAGTTAGGATTCGTGTGCTGCGAAAAACATATGGAAATTTGGGTTATGGAAGATGTTGAGAAAAAGACGAAAGGATGGTCGAGGATTTTCTTTTACGAGATGGAGGGTTTCCAAAAATGGCACATCTCAAGTGCTACTCGTGCTGGTGAGATTGCTTTTGTCGATGATTCATACCTCTATGATGACTTGTCGTGTCTCCTTTATTATGTTATAAGTGAAAATCAGTCGAGAATGTTATTCACGATGGCAAAGTATATATAGGATACAATGTACAGATGAGATCGAATCCAAGATCATATCTATGCTAGAGGAATATTCTAGAGATATCATATATCCAAATATATCGAAGATCACAAGGATCTTAACTATCTAACTAACACGCCCCCACAGTCGAACCGTCGGTGCACCGGAGGAGCGGACGTTGAGACTGTCCCAAAAGTCCAAGAACAGCGGAGATGGTAGACCCTTAGTGAAAATGTCCGCGAACTGGTGAGCGGATGGCACATGCAACACCTTTATTTCGCCGATGGCCACCTTATCACGAACAAAATGAATGTCTATTTCAATGTGTTTTGTTCGTTGGTGCTGAACCGGATTAGAGGACATGTAGATGGCGCTGACATTATCGCAATACACGAGAGTGGCCTTGGGTATGAGTATGTGCATTTCAGCAAGAAGACCTCGTAATCAAGTTGCTTCGGCGACGACGTTGGCAACACCACGATACTCGGCCTCAGCGCTAGAACGGGAAGCTGTTGCTTGACGTTTGGCGGACCAGGATATGAGACTGTCACCGAGAAAAACGCAGTAACCAGATGTGGAGCGGCGCGTGTCAGGACATCCTGCCCAGTCGGCGTCGGTATAAGCGACCATGTCAGTGACGGGGGAGCGGTGAATCTGAAGACCATGAGAGATGGTGCCTTTTACGTAACGGAGAATGTGTTTTAAGGCAGTGAGGTGTGATTCCCGTGGATCGTGCATGAACAAACATACTTGTTGAACCACATAAGCAATGTCGGGGCTAGTGAAGGTGAGGTATTGGAGAGCACCGGCGAGGCTCCAATAGAGAGAAGGATCCTTGACCGGTTCACCTGCCGCAGCTGCTAGCTTTGACTTCGTATCCACAGGAGTTGAGCTGATATTGCAGTTGGTCATTCCAGCTCTATGTAGTATGTTGACTGAGAAACAGACCGACATTGTTGCGTGTGACAGAGATGCCAAGAAAGTAGTGGAGGAATACAAGGTCCGACATCTCAAACTCCACACCAAAGGGAGGACTTAATGCGACGTAGTAGATGGTCGGACGAGGCAGTGATGATTATATCATCCACATAGAGGAGAAGGTAGGCTTGGTACGAACCATGGTGGTAAATGAACAGCGAAGGATCCAAAACACTCTATTTGAAACCAATGTTGCGAGCGTACGTAACAAATCGTGTGTTCCAAGTGCGAAGAGCCTGCTTGAGTCCATACAAAGAATGACGGAGCAGACATACATGATTGGGCTTGGTCTTGCCAACGAACCCGGGAGGCTGATGCATGTAGACTGTCTCCTGAAGATCACTGTGGAGGAAAGCTTTTTTGACGTCCAACTGGTGTAACGGCCAGTCCCGAGCAACAACGACATGGAGGACAGCACGAATGGTCGCTGGTTTGACCACGGGACTGAATGTCTCGTCGCAATCAATTCCGAGTTGTTGGGATTTACCATTAGCAACCAACCGTGACTTGTAGCGTGTGAGCTTGCCGTTGGCGTCGAACTTATGCCTCAAAATCCACATAGATTTCACAATGTTAGTAGCAACAGGCCGGGGCACAAGATCCCACATACGCCTTTTAATTTAAGCATTGTACTCTTGTGACATTGAATCATTCCAAACGGGATCCTTCGCGGCCTGAATATGAGACGTTGGTAAAGGAGAAACTATGTCTGTGTGGACACATAGTGGAACTCGTGGTTTGGAGATACCACTTTTGCTACGGGTGACCATCGGGTGTGTGGGGGGAATGATATTTGGGACAGTAGGCTCCGGTGGTGGAGTGATGGTAAGTCGTGGAATAGGAGGCACTGGAAGGATCTGTTTAGGCACCAAAATCGGTGGAGAAAAGGCATGAAAAATTACCGAGAAGGGAAACACCGATTCAATAAAAGTAACATGACGAGAAATGATGATTTTACGGGTTGTAATATCCATGCAGCGATAGCCGCGGTGACGTGTTGGATACCCTAGAAAAATGCATGGTGTGGACCGTGGGGCAAGCTTGTTGGGAGACGTGGCCAATGCATTTGGATAACACAAGCAACCGAACGTATGGAGGTGATCGTACCGAGCCGGTTTGTCGAACAGCCGTGTATATGGTACGTAGTTGTCTATCGCCGAGGATGGGAGGAGATTGATTGTGTGAACGGCGGTGTAGAGAGCTTCGACCCAGTACGACAGTGGTAGAGAGGCTTGATGAAGGAAGGTGCGAACGAGATTATTGATCGTACGTAGTGTCCGTTCTGCCCGACCATTTTGTTGAGACGTGTGCGGGCAGGAGAAGAGTACGGTGCTGCCGACGGCGGATAGATGCGACAGGAACTCCCTATTGTTGTACTCACCGCCGTTATCGCATTGAAGTGTCTTGATGGTGCGGTTGAAGTGTGTCTTTACGAAAGCGGAGAAGGCTAGGTATTTGCCAAACACGTCACTTTTTCGCTGCAGTGGATAAACCCATATGAAATGTGTGTAATGATCCAAGAATAAGAGATAATACTTAAAACCGCTAATACTCAAAACCGGAGATGTCCAAAGATCAGAATGAATTAAATCAAATGGTTGAGAGACAGTATTGTTTGATGAATAAAATGGAAAACGAACGTGTTTTCCAAGCTGACACGCTTGACACAAAGTTGTCAAGTCGGTCTTAGTGCTTGGGAAATTATTAGAGGAAAGAACACGTTGAAGAATTGTATTGCTAGGGTGTCCGAGGCGGTGATGCCACGTTGAGCTGCTAGGAGGAACTGAAACAAATGCTTGTGGGGGGGGGGATAAATTTGTGTGCGGAGTGACGGAGTAGAGGGGACCGTGCTATTGCAGCGGAGGAGCTTGGTATTGGTCGGGAGATCCTTGACACAAAAACCAAACGGATCAAACTCCACAGACAAATTATTGTCAGTGACAAAACGACGGACATATATCAAATTTTTGATGATAGAAGGGCAAACAAAAACATTACGAAGTTGAAGGTGTCGAGAGGGTGTTGGTAAGAGGCCATTACCAACGTGAGTGGCCTTAGCAGAGGACCCGTTGCCGACAATGACACTAGGTAAATGACTCGAATTAAAAGTGGTACGTAGAATACCTGGTTGAGCGGTGATGTGGTTGGTGGCACCCGTATCCATGACCCAAGGAGTTGCATTCGGATCCTGAATGGTCATCGTTTGGAGAGCGTTGGTTAGCGCATGTGGGTGGTATGTGAGAGGTGTGGGAGAGTGAGGAAGCATTTGCGTGACGTGAGCTTCACCATGTGGACGGGGCTGGTGGTGTGCAGGTTGAACCGGTGGAACAGAGGGGTAAGCCATGTGTGGTGTCGAGCCGTAGAACGGGGGTGGTGGTGCGTAATATGGAGACTGGTAGGGTGGTTGACCATATCCCCATGGTGGGTTTTGATATTGCCAGTGATTATTGTAGCGGCCACGTCCTCTGTTCTAGCGACCACCGCGACCACGACCTCTGTGTCCGCGACCTTGGTGACCGGAGTGATGTCCTCGCGAAGATTGTTGGTCCGTCGTGGTATAGAGGATATTTGGGGTAGACGTATCGGATGGTGGGCTAGGAGCAGGTTTCACATGTTTGGAGAGATGAGTTTCTTCAAGTTGGAGCATTGATCGAGCAACGGTGAACGATGGGTAAGGATATTTGTGTTTGATTACGTTGATGATGGAGTCGAACTTGTCGTTGAGACCATTCAACATGTACATGACAAGTTGGCGGTCAGTAACCGGAGAGTCAACGTTTGCCAGGAGATTGGAGAGTGTCTTGAGGCGTTTGCAGTAGTCGGCGACGGTGGAGTCACCGATAGTGAGAGTTCGAAGTTCGGTGTCATACTCCATCGCTCTTGCTTCTTTGTTATCACGGAAAAGTTCTTCGATGGTGATCCAAAGTTCACGGGCGGTGGACTTTGTCTTAAGAACGGTGTCTAAGATTGATTCGGAGATCGTGCCGTAGATCCACATTTTGACGAGGCCATCATGTTCTTTCCACTGCTGTTGGGTCGCCGGAGTGGCAGTGGATGTGCCGTCGAGATGGCCGAGAATACCAAAGCTGAGACAATGAGTCTCAAATAGCTCTCTCCACACGTCATAGTTAAGTTTGGCTATGTTGAGGGTGATGGGGATGTACGCCTTGATCTGGGAGATGCCAAACGGTTTATTGGACTTTTGAGTTGCGTCGGCCATGGCGATGTACTAGACGCTAACCGGCGGAAAAATATGATGAGAAGAATAGAAAAAAACAGAGAGAGGAGCAGAGCAAGAAAATCGAAGAACAAGAAGAGAGAGAAGTGAGAAACAAAGAGAGAGAGAAGAAAAAAAAATGAAAGAGCGGAGAAGAATCGAGCAAACTAGCTGGAGGCTAGGGCTTCTGATACCATGTTATAAGTGAATACAGATGAGATCGAATCCAAGATCATATCTATGCTAGAGAAATATTCTAAAGATATCCTATGTCCAAATATATCGAAGATCACAAGGATCTTAACTATCTAACTAACATATTATTATGACCCGAAGCGAAACAGTATGAGGTACGTTAAGCTCGAAGGCTTATATCCAGACAACAAATATTACATGCCAACTATAATGTGGACTGTTCCAGACCATGTCGAGAACACATTGTGTTTGTATTAGAATGTTTAGTTAGAATCTTTTATTTTTTGTCTTATATGGTGGGTTGATTTTGAATTCAGGTATATATTATCTAATATTATCTAATGTTGAATGCTAGACATATCTTGTGGTTTTAAGATTCCTCAAAATCTGACCCGGTTAACATTTCTAATTCATGAAATCAATTTACTGAGAGAGATCCTTATTAGGCCTTGTCTTCACAAATGTTAAAGAACAGGAAGTGCTTTTAATATAATCACGAGGACCTTTGTCATCGATTAGGAACACAATAATCTTTAAGTTTCTCTTATATCAAAGAAAACAAAAATGAATCTTCAGATTCTGCAGTTTAGGAGATGACATTTCAGCTTCTCTACGTCCGATAATTTCAGCGGCTTCTGCATAAACATCTGTGCACCGCTCGCTAAGCATCTGCAATATCAATCAAGAAAATAACAGGATCTTAGTTCACCACTAAGAAAAACAAAAAACAAAAAAAAACAGAACGATTAGTTAAGCAATGTGTCTTTACGAATGATATATAATTATTACTTGTTGATGCGAGTAGGAATGTTCTCTGAAGACAATATCACAACAGGTACTTCCTTTAGATTCGATGACTCCTGCTGTCAAGAACCAAAAACCATAGAAACAGAGAGACAAAGCAAGAGATTTTGTTAGTCTGTGGAGGATCTTGTCAATAAGACACTTATTATGGTTTGTAACAAAATTTGTTAAACACCTTCACTTTCTTGAGCAGCTCAAAACCTGTCATTCCTGGCATACAATAATCAGTGATGATAAGATTCACCTTCATTACCTGAAAACACAAAATATAATCCAACATGGTTTACACAGTTGAATCCTTTCTAAACCAATCAAAACGTGCACTGAGGATTGAGCTTATTACATTGGTGGAAGTTACTGGATCACTCTGTTGTGGATCCCCTCCCAATCCTAAGTACTCCAATGCTCTAAGCCCATTTTCTGCTGTTGTTACTACACGACAATTAGAAGAAGAAGAAGAAACAATGTTAAAGTTTTAGAGGCAGTGTTACCATAACCATGGAAGAATCTGGTTCTTGAAATTTATAAGGAAAAAAAAACAAAAAAGATTGAAGATTAGAATTATATATTACCTTTGCAAGAAGAGATCTTGAGGATTCTCTCAACGAGTTTACGGTCAATTAGATTATCATCTACAGCTAAAACATGAAGCTCTTCCTCCATTGACGATGAACAAGAATCACTTGCAGACATTAATACCTAAAGAAAACAGAGAGAGAGACAAACTTACATATGAAGAACGAAGAAAGAGACAATTGACAAAATTCAAAAAGATTTTGATGAATGAAGAATATATAATTATACAATATTTGTGGTAATATGTTTATTTATTTTTAATTTATATATGGATATATAAGATAACAATATTATCAAGAGCTGATTTGATATGATTTTCGATATTTTTCTTATTATTTAAGAAAAAACAAGTTGTGTGTTTTTGTTCTCTGGAAACTGGTAAGAAACTTGGTGTTTATGTCAGTGACAGTGCTTTTGGGATCTTGTACGATGATAACCAAAATCTAAATATTAATTTTTATTTTCCATTTGTTTGGCTTTCTCTAATCGTGCGAATAATGAAGATGCTAATTTTATAATCATTTTTCTATTTCAAAATGGATCACAAATCTCTATCAGAATCTCAGTTACGAAGCCCCCCCCCTCCGATTCTCTGAAAATTATAAATATATTTTAGAATTTTAGTTTTTGAATTTAAAATTGTGGGACCGTTCGGTGTATTTTATATATATACTAGGTTTTAATCCGCCGTATACCGCGGGATAGTTTTGATATTATTCAATATATATTAATTAAATTATGCTAAAGTTATTTGTATATAGATTACATAAATTTTTAAATAAGTTTTTTAAAGTTGTAAGTACCAAATTTTTTTAAAATGTTTATTTCAGAAATGTGTAGTAATATTTTTTTTTTTAATAATATCAAGTTATAGTTGTTTTTTATGTAGTTTTAAAATAAAGTGTAAAAATGAAGTAAAAGTGGCTTTCTAATATATATGACACATTAGTAGTGTGAATGGTAAAATTTTATATTTTGAATATTTTTATTATTAGTAATAAACATTGGTTTATTTATTTATTTAGTAATGAAGTTATGTGTACATGGTGTTTTGACGCGCTTTAGATGGTGTTACAATCCTGATGTAGATATTTGGTTGTTTTTTTTTTCAGAAACCTTAAACTGAAATCCATTTGTTAATGATTATGTTCCTTTTTCTTTGAAAATAAATTATCTGGCAAATAGAAAAGTTTTTGGTTTTATATTTTTAATATGATTGTAACTAAATATAATACGTCTGGGTTTTTTTATAATTTTTTTTTCTTTTTTGTTTATTTATATCTATAATCTGAAATAAATTAAAATTTCATTTACTCTGTATTATTATGAGCATAAAGATAATGTATTGTGTAATATTAGTATAGATGAAACATAAACAATGAATTAATGGGCCATAATTTTATAAATGTTGATCAGTAAAATAGATGGGTTTTTATTGTGAATCCGAAATTGGCGCATTAACACTCTTATCCTCTAATTTTGTTATCGGGAGAAAGAAAACAAAAAATCAAGAATAGTCGAAACGATTTACCGAGAGAGTTTTCTTGATCAAAAAAAAATTGAATCAACATCATTGATCGGATTAATCCGATAATCTCTGAGGCAATGATCTTTTCAGTTCGGAATCCCAGTAAAAGCTCCATCAACAGATTTATCCGAAAATCTGTCTTTTTTTAATTCTCCGATTACACAAAATTGATCGGAATTATCCGATAATCTGTCTTTTTGTAATTTTCAGATTTCGACATCAATGGATAAGTAAGGTAATAGATTGATCTTTTAATTCATTTTTTTCCTTCTTCGTCATAGATTCGATGTAGATTCCTCAATTACTAAATCTATTATGTAAGGATGGATTCCTCATTAACATATTCTATTATTCTTCGTCATAGATTAGGTGTGGATTCCAAACGTATTCGATCGAATATGGGTCTTCTTTACCAGGTTTGAATCTTTTTCCAATTTGTAATTTTTGGTTTCTTGTTGTTTAAATCGAATTAATATACTGATTTATCTTGAATTTTCTGTTTTCCTTTTTTGTTGATTTGTTCTTAAAAACAGGAAAACAAATATAAGAAGCCTAAATGAAAGATAAGGATCCGGAACCCCTTTAAATTCTGTCTTTACATCTACTCTGTTGAATCCGAAACTCTAATGTTAACCATTTACTTTTGACAGGGTTTAATTTCTTCGAATTAGGCGCTCATTGGAATTGCATAAATTGGATTGAAGAAGGACTATGAACATACTAGTGTATTGAAAGCAAATCAATGGTAAGAATGCAAAACAATTGTGGTTTAACACCAGCTATATATATCATCTTCTTTAAACAAATATAATGTCTACTTTGCCTATTTTCTCTGCTAATTTTGCTTTTTTCGTTAGGTTAAACTACCTTATAAAATCTGAAGTGGAGCAAAATACAAATCTCTACACAATCCTAGTAAGTTATTCTCCTGCTAAGTTTTTCAAGATTTTATTGGACACCATTTTTGTTTCTGCTTGTTTTGTTACAAATAATTTATTTGGCCAGTAATTTTTAGTATTTTTGGCTGAGATGGATTTAGTAAACCTCTGGATTTCGTTTGACAGAAATAAACAGAACATGAAAGTTTTATTATTGATGTAATTAAGCCAGAAAGCTATCTAGAATAGAAATTTTAAGAAGATAAAAAACAAACAGGTAGATGGATTGTGATCATTATCATTTTATTCTTCTAATAAACCTCTCGCCAAACATGCTTCTTTGTATGAATCGTAAATCACACCATTGTATGTCCTCATATCTTCATCACTTATTGGTCCCTTGATATACCTGAATAGGAGTTTCAAATATATATCACCATCAATCTTACTTGAAACATATGTTGTCCTTAGTCTCTTGATGTTTCTTGGCCTTCTTATGAATTTTTTTCTTTGGGATTCCAATAATAAAATCTTGGAATATCTTCGAAAGTGAGTTGTCTTGCATATGAACATTGATTGTTCAGATCAAACCAAGCGGAAAGGAGTGGATGTTGAGTGTTTTTGTTGATTTGGCTGGTAGCCATACCGAGAGTTTGAGTGATAACAAGAATAGTGGAGTGGAACTAAGAAATGTGTCTGATGAGTAGCTCTTTGACAATGTCCCTATTTATACTATTCTAGAGTGTATAATTTCTTTCGTTAAGTTTTGGAAGGTTTTGATTATTAAGTAAATGATATCTCGTTATTTACGGTAGTAATGAGATTCTGCAAATGAAAACATATACAATATTCATAAACTTTGCGGATTTTCTGTAATTTGATAAGAAGTCTTTTTAGTAGTTTATCATCTATGAAATATTTTCAGTTCTGGTAATTTTCCCTTTTTTATTTCAATTTATGGTCTTTTAATTTATATTTACTTACCTTTAACAGTTATTTGTAATTAGTACTTTTAAATTTTAATAATGTGTAATATGCAGTATTAATATATCTCTCTTGTTTACAGATATAATGGGCGTGAATTTAGTTGTGGATTAAGGTGGGAAAGAGATCAATTTCGGATCTACAATATGACATATTAGTTTCTTTACTACAATATGAAAGATTATTTTATTAACAAAACATAGTTAAAGAAATTTGTTTATTGCTTTATTATAAGAAGTTTTTCAAAGAAAAAACGTACCTCTCTTGTTCAAAACAAAATGAAATGCATTATTAAAAATTTAAAATATTAGACATGGAGGCTACATACATCAATATAGCCTAATTCTTCAAGTTCTGGAATATTTCTTTGAAGACAACAGTCATCGTCTGGCTTTGTATTTCACTCTCTTTATCAACAATTAGCACCTTTAATCCTTTCTTCGATGTCACCCTTGATAGAGCCATATATAGTTGCCCATGAGAAAATACAGGTCTAGGTAGGAAGAGTCCAACTTCATTGAGTGATTGCCCTTGGCTCTTATTGATAGTCATAGCGAATGCAACAACTAAAGGAAATTGTCGCCTCCTCATCCGGAAAGGCAATTTGGGATCTGTTGGTTTTATCATAACCTTAGGAATCAAAACTTTATGCCAACTCTATCTCCAGTTATAACTTTGGCTTCTAAGACGTTATTCCCCATCTATGATATCTGCAATCTTGTACCGTTACATAATCCACCTTTTGGATCTATGTTTCTGAGCAGCATAACTGGAGCACCAATCTTTAGCTGTAGACAGTGATTTGGTAACCCAGAAAGCTTGATACTGTTGAGGAAATCAGAACTGAAAATTGGGTTGCTTAATGATTCCACATCTTGGGGATCTATACTATCGGCACTTAGACGACTTCTTCACCTGTTGTTAGAGTAAGAGTTATAAAGATTGGTTTAAAGTAGCATGTAACGATTGTAATTAGAAAACAAACATAATAGTATGCTTACCTTCTAGTTTCGCAAGCAGGCGCTCATTAATGGTGTTGACATCATTATTTGTTGGACATAAGATAGCTCTTTGCTGGAGAAACTCTGGATTATTTTTCTCATGCAACAATTCCAAATTTCTATATACAGTTCTGCTTATTGCTCTGCGTTTTTTAAGAAATTATTCTATTATGTAATTAGTTAACTGAGACCCTGATTATAAGTTGATTGGAGATATAATAAATTTCAATGATTTGCGTAAATTGATATGAACTGATTTATACATTAAATCTTATGCCATTAAAACAATCTCTCGATTAATTGTATTTGTATTTTTGCAGATAAGTAAGGCCCAATCTTCTTCTAAGATTGTCAAACGGCGAAGCCCAACATAAATAAAAAATACCCAAATCAATGGATAGGAGGTAATAATCGGGTGGGTATTCGGATAAAGATGCGGACCCTACAGATAAAATCGATTGATTATGCTTTTTTTTTGTCAATTTTGTCCTTTTCAATTTTAATTAAGTATCTCCTTTAGTAATAATTGAGTGGCAATTTGAATAAATAGATTAAGGATTTTGGATATTCTCCTATTTGTACTTCTTTTTTAATTACAAGAAAATATATTTATTTAATTTTAATTATCGTGAAAACCTCAAGTTTTTAATACGAAATCTTTTGACCGATCTGTTACTTGCATAGTTCGCATGGGCCTTGTAGTTGTTATTGCTTCGAGTTGCACTTGTAAGTCCAATTTCTTTTTGTTTCTTTTCTGAAAAGAATGTACAACAATTTTTGGCTTAAAAGAATTAAAGTACACATGTAAACATGTTAATAAACAATATATATATATATATATATATATATATATTTGGGGTGCAAAGTTAATAAGCAATGTAAACACGATTTTTTTCTTCTTGTTTACAAACCAAAAACATCACTAATCATAGGGGGATATAGAACTTTGCTAAGCCCTGCTGCCTCACGGTTATACTTATACCTTAGTGGGCCTAAAATGGAAGAGTTGGACTCATGTTATACGAAATTAGTTACCATAGAATAATTACTTTTTTTTATAAAAGAATCAATAAAATAGTACTAAGGAAATTTGGAACTTGCAGAACAAATTAAATTTGCCAAACACCAGAAAGTAAAATTCATCTTTTAATGGTTGGTCCTAAATGCCAATCCTGTTATGACAGATGAAGTTTCGAGTAAAAAATTAAATGTGGAAATAAATAACAACCATAAAAACAAACAAAGAGTAAAAATAATAGAGATAGAAAGTGAAGAACAGCAAATGTGAATTATATCTACGGTCCGGCACACACTGCCCAAAAAATTCCTTGAAAGCTCTTGAAACTGTGTGAATTTGACCTTCAATATATAAAAATAGCCTTCTTGTTAAAATTTTAAATGCAAACAAATAGTAAATTCCAAAAATCTCCATGAACGGTTGTTTTCCCTCCATGGGGAAGAGAGTTCTTTTTCACTTTTTTTTTTCTTTTCTTTTCAGTTTCATTTTATTTAAATAAACAATTTTTACTGTCAAAAGGAATATAAAATGAAAACATAGGTGTGGAGGGAGAGAGACCGCAGTCTGATAAAATGTCTTGACTCGGACCAAATCTCTCTAACGAGAAAGACAACTAAAAAAATTCAAAAGAGCATGCTCAATGGGTTATATTATTATTATTTTTTCTCATCATCATTGTTCTATTATATGTTTTTTTTCAAGTGTTTTATTTTATGTCAATATGTGTTTGACACTTAGTTATTCATCACATGTTCATCCTCTTAGAAAAAAAAAGTTCACATAGTGGATGATTCCTTGCACAAACAGAAGATACCAAATTTTTACATCTATTGCTCTTTCAAGGTCAACCAAATATCCTTAGGCTTGTGATCCAATTTTCAAAACCCCCATAATTCTATAGAAAAAAATACTATATACTTTACTAAACCCATAATAAATAAGTATGGTGCAGTGAACAAGACATTTGTACATAAACGAATTAATTATATGGTTGCAAACTATTAATGAACAAGTGATTTCTAAGCACCACAATTTTTATTTTATTTTTTCCAGGTCACCCATCCTCATTCCTAACCCAACTACATTAATGTTCTTTCATCAAAAAGGGAATAAATTACCTAAACAAAATCTATTGTGATGACCACTTTTAACCACTGTCTCTGTCTGCATAAATTACCTAAAATCTGAATGAGAGAACCAACCACATTTCCCATTTTATGTGAACTATATTTGAATCAAATTTTTTTTAAAAAAAGACAGAGCATGTAAAAAAAACCCAATAAAGAAAGTTTTCTACTTGTTTGGGAAAGGATAGTTTAGTAATTACAAATATAAGTATATTTGCTTCTTTCTTTCTTAAATGAGTTGGCCAATCATTTTATTCATTCAATTTCCCCCACTTCTACGAAAAAAGAAGAAAAGCCACGTGGCAGCCAAGTCGGATAAAACAAACCCAACAAGATGAGTACACGTGTCAATTTCGATTTAATGAGTCCACCCACCTTCCTCGGGCCCCACGTCTCTCTTCTTTACAGCCCGTTGATAAAGGCAGCTTTTAATTACTCTCTCTCTCTCTCTGCTTCGCCTTTTTCTTTTTTTCTTTTTTTTTTTTTTTTTTTTTCTTCCTCTACTTCTTCAACAAATTCTCACTGTTCTTTAAAAGCTACAAAACCTACCAAGAAGAAGGAAGAAGAAGAAGAAGCTCGTGTCCCTCTTACTCTTTTTTTCTTTGTTCTTCGGTGGTGTTTTTTTTTCTTTCTCGCCTGAGCTGCAACATTCTTCCCTTGAGAAAAAAGCTTTACCCGGAAGATAATTATTTCCAGGTAAAATTGTTGTTGTTCCTCATTTTTAGTAACTTTTCTCATTCTCAGATCGAAACTGTCCTACTATTTTTTTTTTTTAATAGCTCAAATTTTTAGACTTTTGCTTAACATTACCCCTAGTGTTAATTCCACTCATTTTTTTAAAAAAAATCTTTAATTTCTTCAGTTACTTCGTCTACTTGATTTTATTCATCTTGTTTTTATGTTTTTTTTTCTTCTTCTCAATTCTCTCCGTTGGTCACAAATGTAGCCGTTGTTTCTTTTTTCTTTTTGGTTATCTTCTTGTACTCAATCTAAAACCTGAATACGAACAAAAAAGTTTTTTTTTTTTTTTTTTTTTGAGCTGTACTATTTCTTTTGTTGTCGTTGCTGTTGTTGTTGTTGTTCATCTGTTTTTTTTTTTTTTTTTTTTCTTCTAATTTTCTCAGCTCAAAAACTCAAAAATGGAGCTCTTCCGCAACTAAAATCTGTAAAACGGAAGAAGTGTGGGTCGAGGAAAGATGCATAAAGCACTGATTTTTACAGTCTTGTTGGTGTCGGTGGTGTTGGTGATGGTGACTCCGGTGAGATCTCTAGACCCGCCTTTAAACGACGACGTTTTGGGTCTCATTGTCTTCAAAGCCGATTTACGAGATCCAGAGCAAAAGCTAGCTTCTTGGAACGAAGATGACTACACTCCTTGTAGCTGGACCGGAGTCAAATGTCATCCCAGAACGAATCGAGTCACTGAGCTCACCCTAGATGGCTTCTCTCTCTCTGGTCGAATTGGTCGTGGGCTACTTCAGCTTCAGTTTCTTCATAAGCTCTCTCTCTCCAACAACAATCTCACCGGAATCATTAACCCTAATTTTCTGCTGAGCCTTGTTAACCTTAAAGTTGTCGACTTGAGCAGCAATGCGTTGTCTGGTTCGCTACCTGATGGGTTTTTCAAGCAATGTGGGTCGTTAAGAGTTTTGTCTCTTGCCAAGAACAAGCTTACTGGGAAGATTCCGGTTAGTATAAGCTCGTGCTCGTCTCTTGCTTCTTTAAACTTGTCTTCAAATCGTTTCTCTGGTTCTATGCCTTCTGGGATTTGGTCTTTGAACACTCTAAGATCGCTTGATTTGTCGAGGAATGAGTTAGAGGGAGAGTTTCCTGAGAAGATAGACAGATTAAACAACTTGCGTTCTCTTGATTTGAGTAGAAACCGTTTGTCTGGTCCTATTCCTAGCGAAATTGGGAGCTGTATGCTGCTCAAGACTATCGATCTTAGTGACAACTCTCTATCTGGGAGCTTACCTGATACATTTCAGCAGCTCAGTTTGTGTTATTCTCTCAACTTGGGAAAGAATGCGTTAGAAGGGGAAGTTCCAAAGTGGATTGGTGAAATGAGGAGTCTTGAGACTTTGGATCTTTCAATGAACAAGTTTACAGGGCAAGTTCCAGACTCCATAGGCAACCTTCTAGCATTGAAAGTTCTGAACTTCTCTGGAAATGGGCTTATTGGTAGCTTGCCGGACTCAACAGCCAACTGTATCAACCTCTTGGCCTTGGATATAAGTGGGAATTCACTAACTGGAAAGCTTCCCATGTTGATATTTCAAGATGGTTCTCGTGATGTTTCTGCATTAAAGAATGATAACTCTACTGGAGGTATCAAGAAGATCCAAGTGTTGGATCTCTCCCACAATTCCTTCTCTGGCGAGATTGGAGATGGTCTAGGTGATCTTATAGACTTGGAAGGTTTGCATCTGTCCAGAAACTCTCTTACCGGCCCCATCCCCAGTACCATTGGGGAACTAAAGCACTTGGTCGTCCTTGATTTGAGTCACAATCAGCTTAATGGAACGATTCCTCGAGAAACAGGTGGAGCTGTTTCTTTGGAGGAGTTGAGACTAGACAATAACTTGTTGGCCGGAAATATTCCACCTTCCATCAAGAATTGCAGTCCCCTTCGGTCTTTGTAAGTCTCTTTTGCTTGAAGTTGCATCCAGTTAAAGATTTTCTCATTAAAGATTCTGTCTTAACAGTATATTATGTTTCATGTTTTTCTCCTCAGGATCCTGTCACATAACAAGCTGCTAGGCTCAATTCCACCAGAACTCGCAAAACTTACAAAGCTCGAAGAAGTCGACATATCATTTAATGAACTGACCGGAACTCTTCCTAAACAGTTGGCTAATCTCGGGTATCTTCACACCTTCAACATGTCTCATAACCATCTCTTTGGGGAGCTACCTGCAGGTGGGATCTTCAACGGATTGTCTCCGAATTCAGTATCAGGAAACCCGGGAATTTGCGGTGCTGTTGTCAATAACTCTTGTCCCGCTGTTGCCCCTAAACCGATAGTGTTGAATCCTAATTCAACTATCGATCCTTCCTCGGGTGAAGTGATGCCTGCTGGTGCTGGTCACAAAAGAATACTCCTTAGTATATCTTCTTTAATAGCCATTAGTGCTGCTGCAGCCATTGTGGTTGGTGTAATAGCCATCACAGTGCTTAATCTGAGAGTGCGCGCATCAACAGTTTCAAGATCAGCTGTACCGCTTACGTTCTCAGGCGGAGATGACTTCAGCCGATCTCCCACTACTGATAGCAACTCAGGGAAGCTTGTGATGTTCTCAGGTGAACCTGATTTCAGCACGGGAACACATGCTCTGCTTAACAAAGATTGTGAGCTCGGTCGAGGTGGATTTGGAGCAGTGTACAGAACAGTTATCAGAGATGGCTATCCCGTGGCTATCAAGAAGCTCACTGTCTCAAGTCTTGTCAAGTCCCAGGAAGAATTCGAAAGAGAGGTCAAGAAACTTGGGAAGCTCAGGCATTCAAATCTGGTTAAACTCGAAGGTTATTACTGGACAACATCTCTTCAGCTTCTTATCTATGAGTTTCTGTCTGGTGGGAGTTTATATAAACACTTACACGAAGCACCAGGAGGTAGTAGCTCGCTTTCTTGGAATGACCGGTTCAACGTCATCCTCGGTACAGCCAAATGCTTAGCATATTTGCACCAATCAAACGTCATCCACTACAACATCAAATCGAGCAATGTGTTGCTAGACAGCTCTGGTGAGCCTAAAGTTGGAGACTACGGATTAGCGAGGCTATTACCAATGCTAGATAGGTACGTTCTGAGCAGCAAGATACAGAGTGCTTTGGGATACATGGCTCCAGAGTTTGCCTGTAGAACGGTGAAAATAACAGAGAAATGCGATGTTTATGGATTCGGGGTCTTGGTTCTTGAAGTGGTTACAGGTAAAAAGCCTGTGGAGTATATGGAAGATGATGTTGTGGTTCTGTGTGATATGGTGAGAGAAGCTCTTGAAGATGGAAGAGCAGATGAATGTATTGATCCGAGGCTGCAAGGGAAGTTTCCGGTAGAAGAAGCGATTGCAGTGATAAAACTAGGGCTTATTTGCACTTCTCAGGTTCCATCTAGTAGACCACACATGGGAGAAGCTGTTAACATATTGAGGATGATCAGATGCCCTTCAGGGAGCTCAGATGAGTTGGGTTCGAGTTGAAAAAAAATCAAAACTAACATGTTTTTTCACTACCAAGTTCCGGCGAAGAGGAATCCGTTTTGTTGATTTGGGTTTGTAAGAGTCTAAGAGAGATCCTTGTCTGTGTTTGTTTTTTGATAAATCTCTGAAGTTTTATGTTTTGTGTCTTTTAGTTTCAGTTTCACTGTTTGTAGCTTCCTCTGTTTATTGTTCTTAACATTCTAGTGTTTTATCGGATTTGTCTTCACCGGGTTCCATAATTTGGGACTCTCTTGTTAAAATCATAATTGTTATGAAAGAAAGATGTAGTATTCATTTTCAAGTTTCAACCTTCTTTTAGCAGTCATATACTTAGAAGATAAAGTTTCTTGTGAGACAAACAAAAAATAACTTAGGGTTAAGAAATTCAAGAATTAAGAAAAAGGCTGCTATAGAGTTAGTGACTTGGTGTGGCGATGCTTTCTGAATAAAGAACTTCAAGATGCTTCATTTGTTTCAACCATGTGCATGGGACTCTGTGAAAACTCATCAATTAGTCTCTTCTGATCTTTATTGGATTATGGGAATCGAGGAAACGTCTCAAGAATCAGTAATTAAAATACATTATTCATTTTGGCTTTCTTGAGTAATAACAGAAGAACCCTAGTTTCAATGGCCAATAAAAGAGGAATTGAGCATGCCTTGTCTGAAACAGACCACGTTTATCTCTCTCGGAGTTGGGAAAGAAGAAATTAATACGACAGTGGAAGTATAAATTTATCGTTTCAATAAAAGAATAGAAGACAACGATGTACTACTAACTAAATTCACATCGTCCGAATCAAAAACCGAGCCTGGTTAATTTGCAAAATTTCCAAGTACTTTTTAATTCACATCTTAAAATTTCATTGGAAACATAAACGATTGCATTAAATTGAGATGGCATCTAACGTTTTGAGACTTTCTAAGCCATTATGCTAACCTTTTCTCATTTCAAATGTAACCTGAAAAAAAAAGTTACTTAGGATTTAGGAGTCAATTTCTTCGAATTACTATATAGTACATTTTTTACTGTTTGTGGGACAAGAAAACTATAACACGGCTTTGAGTTTTTTTTGACATGTTTATGCTATGTGCAATCTTTAAACTGAAAAAAAAAAAGCACAAACTAGCTTCTAATAATAAGTATAATAATAACCTGTCCAAGGAATTATACAGGTTCCAAAACAATTTTTTTTTTGTTCCATTTGGAAAGAGAAAAGATAAAGACTCATAGATCAATTTGCAGATAACTCCGAGTTGGTCGTAGATAAATGAGGCTTGTTCCGCAATGTATTGTCAACGACGAGTATAAGTGGTAGTAAGCTTGGGAGTTGATGGTAGCAATAGCACCGATTCCTATCTTTCTATGTGCCAAGTCAAAGCAATCGTTTCATCACTTCATGAGTGTCTTGATTTGGAGCATTGAGATGTAGCCAATCATAGAATAATAATATACGAAGGAGCATACAAACACAAACCGTAGCCTAGAGGAACGAAGGTCTATTATACCGTCCTTATTTAAACAGGCCTTAATTCTCAAAACCATTCTCGACAGATTCACGGGGCAAAGAGCTGTAATGATCCAATAATACATACAATCATCACATTTATGTTCAGTCCCACGTCGTCGTCGTTTATTCATTTTTTTCTTCTCTCGATCCCCGTGGTCGACTCCGGAATTTTCCCGTCGGCATAGGATTGGAGTCTAAACTTGGCTTGCTGCTATGATCACTAAATTTACACTCCCAATCCATCTACACTTTCGCATATTGTTGTGTAATGGAGTAACATATCATCCAGGAAACTCTTGATCTTACAAGTTGGTCTACTATTAAGTTTTCTACTACAATAGTAACAAACTAACAATGTTCTTTGATGAACCCAATCACTATAACCAATTAAAACCTTTTGTTATTTACATATTAGTTCACCAAATCATTTGATCATCCATAAGGGTTTCATAATCAAAACCCAAAGTGAATAAAAATATACAGATCAATCCTTTGACTTGTTTTCATTGACCAGTCTGCACCAACCACGAGTTATTCAACTGTGACATAGCCGTCTCCCTAAAGCTCTTAACCTTAACCAAGCAGAAATGGGTGCAAACCGTCCCCATACCGGACCCAACCCGGGTCGTTTTCAACAAATAACAAACCGGTCCAAAATCCGTCCCTCTTCCTTGCGCCACAATCCCCCACGCGCTTGTATCTCCACACGCGCCACCGTCGTTGATTCCATCGTAATCCTCACCATCATCTCCTTGATCCGCTACGTCGCCGTCCTTAAGCTTCTCAACGAATATAACCCCCTCCGGTGTCCTCTCTGTCCCTCTACCCCACCTCCCTTTCATCTCCGGCCAATCTTCCGCCTCCGGACTTGTCGCCGTCGTAGTCAAACGACCGTTCGCCTCCGCGTATAAGTGCATCAACAACGGAGACTCCCTAAGATTCTTAACGATCTCAACAACTGAATCCCTCAACCACACATCAAGCTTCTCCCTCGACACAACAGATCCGCCACGTTTCCTCTCACCGATCCGATCAACATTCACCGCCGCGGACGGTGGTGGTGCAAAATCATCCATCGACATCGAAACCTTCCCGATCTCACACAAATTCCGTCGATTCGTCACCGGAACAACACAAAACGACCGAGAATTCAAATCCACCGCACGCCGATCACAACGAACGGCACATGCACTTCCTCCTCCGCAACAGATCCTCGCAGACGCCGCCATCTCCGGAAGACTCAATTGCAGATAGACGAATCGGAGAAGAGATGCGGATTTTAAGATTGGAGATTGCTTCACGAAAATATATATATGAAATGAATTCAGTTTGACGGTTTCTTTATAGAAGAAGCAATCACAGTTTCACACCAATGGTTGTTGCTTATATAAGAATACGTTTTACTGACGCAGCCACACACAATCCAATGGCAATGACATGATTAGTTTATTTATTGTATATAACTAATTTTTTTGTTGTTGTTTAATTATATTCTCCAGCATGGAGGAGTTGTGTAAGTTGTTTGTGATCGGACGGTTGAGATTTAGAGATAGTAGAAATCGCGTTTAACTTATTATTCACGTTATCCTCAAAAGTCTGAGGTGGCTTTAGTTAGGTGATTATTTCCTGGAAAGTGTAAACGATAATGATTCGATTGAGATTTGATCTTCACCGTTGGATTTTAATCGGACGGTTGGATTTTACGTGAAGGCGTTATAAGGGAAGGAGAACGTGGCGACGCGGTTTCGCTGTGTGCATGGCTTGGGCGGGCACACGCTGGTGAGTGTTTTAAACTGTGGAGTTCTTGTGTCTTCCACGTCATTTTTAATCTACGCCATTGATTACGCCACGTCAGACTCCACGGTGTACATTAAATGTTTTGGGCCTTTCGTTTTTGAGTTTTTGAAGAAAGTTTTTGTGGTTCGTATGGTTTTATGGGCTTTGCTTGTTTTTTTTTCTTTTCTTTCTCTCTGGACTTAAAGAGTCTCTAACTCCCATTGCCGGTTGCACCAAACAGAACATGGCCATAGTCCGGAACTCTACAAATAATGAAAGAAGGGAATAAAAACTAGTCAATGATTTCACGTGACACATGGCTGCTTATTGCGCTGACACAATAGTCTGAATTTGCGTTGATCTTCTGCATATAAGGATTGGATCATTGGACTAAGCTTTGGGTCTATATCGCGTTTGCATTTTACATTTTCGATGGTGCCATAAACTACACAACGACAAAAGCACACACAACAACAACATCATAATTAATAAGCATCGCAATAAGGTTGCGACACAAAACGAGCAACTATCAGACTTGGCAACTATGCAAAAGGCCTAAAGCCATGAAGCGTTATAGATCGACAAGTGGATCAGTCAAATCTTACGTGGCTTAATCTCTTCGTATAGTTATCTAAATAAAATCCACCTCTCGCTTAATTTAGTGTGTACATATATATAAAAAACAAAGCATGACCACTGTCGTGTTTATTATCGTCCTTGTGATCTTCGCAGCGAGTCTTCACGACGCCGGAGCAACTACCATGGACCCGTGTCTCGAATCAACGAAGACAGCTTCACTGCCTGATCTTCCTTACGCTTATGATGCGCTAGAGCCAGCTATTAGCGAGGAGATCATGCGGCTACATCACCAGAAACACCACCAGACTTATGTCACTCAGTACAACAAAGCCCTTAACAGCCTTCGCTCTGCCATGGCCGACGGTGATCACTCCTCCGTCGTCAAACTCCAAAGCCTCATCAAGTTCAACGGCGGAGGTCAAAACATAGCTCTAATTTTAAACGACTAAGATCTAATCACAATCTTCCGGTGGAATTTGATTTATTTTAAATTTGCTTTGCTTGTAGGTCACGTTAACCATGCAATCTTCTGGAAAAACCTAGCCCCTGTTCATGTACCAATATGTTACTTCTTCGTTACTCCCATCTTCTATATACGATGATTTTTTGTTTCCTCTCTTATATACTGGGTCAAACTAAAATGGTATAGGAAGGAGGTGGCAAGCCACCGCATGATCCTTTGTCTTCGGCGATTGATGCTCATTTTGGATCCTTCGAGGGATTGATCCAAAAGATGAACGCAGAAGGAGCAGCTGTGCAGGGATCTGGATGGGTGGTAAGCTTTTTGTTAGAGTCTCATTTCATTAGCATTTAGCAATACGTTTGGTTAGTGTTAGTGATGAAAGTTTTTAAATATTCTGAAATGACGTCGATATTATGTTTTTATTTGAATCGGATATGTGATGTAGGACTCTGTTCGAATGGAAAAAGGATATAATCATTAATGACCAGAAAAAATGTGTTAGTGTAACAAGTCTATAACGATGAACCATTTCTTTCCGTATTTGAAACCTATGAACTTTGGCACGTTTCTATCTCTAAAATCGTGGTTGAAATATAATATTGTTGATTGAATGGTAAATATGAATTTTTTTTTCTTAAAGGGATAATTTGTTTTCGATAATATGTATTTGGTTCCTTTATATTAGTGGCTTGGATTAGACAGAGAGCTAAAGAGACTCGTCGTCGAGACCACAGCCAATCAGGTAGGTCAATGTATTAATTAAACTAATTTTGTAACATCTCTTTAAAAAATTCGAAAACAAATAAAAGAAAAGGAGAGAATACAGGATCCATTGGTGACAAAAGGAACACACTTGGTTCCTCTAATCGGGATTGACGTGTGGGAGCATGCCTACTATCCACAGGTACTCTATCTAATCTTAACTATGACACTCGACTAGTAGAACATATCCGTTTTAGTAAGGAAACCACCGAACTGAATGTTAACCATGATCAATTCGGTGCGGGTAATGCAGTACAAGAATGCAAGAGCGGAGTACTTGAAGAACATATGGAGCGTGATCAACTGGAAATATGCTGCGGACGTGTTCGAGAAGCATAGTCGTGATCTTGATACAAACTGAGCTATAAAATATGCACCTGTAGAGAGTCTATAGTTTTGTTTTTTGGGTGATATATGTTGTCTTCTTTGTAATAGAACCGAAGCTTTGAGTAATAAGCGAAGTTGCAGTAATACGTTTAAAACCTTGAAAAATAATGAATGTTTGTTAATGGTTTTTTAGTTGTTGTTTCGGAAATTAAAATAAAAGTGTAATATATTTGGTATTGTTTGATGAAACAGTTATATATATATATATATAGCTGTAACAAATTAAGATTTTTTTTTTCTTTTGGTAAATGAATTTTGGAATTTAAAAAAAACAAGATATGTTGTGAATTATAACTATAAGTACTGTTTATAATATGTTGTAAATAGAATGAGAAATAATAAAGTGATAAAGTGAGAGAGAAGGAGCAGCAGCGAGAATGAGAGTGAGAGATTAGGGACAAGAGAAACAAAAAGTAGTAGAAGACAAGAAAGGAATATGAACAATAGAGTTTATTATGTTTTGTTCCTTACTTTCTTACATATATCACTATTAAATACTAACACTTTTTCCTATTTATAGTGAAGTACATAAAATATGAGTTACCAATTTATTAGTTTTGGTAATAACAAGTATTAACATTATATAAATATTATATAACACTACATGGACAAGTGTAATGACATGTATCTTGTAATAAAATAATTACACATGTGTTTTACAATATTCCCCTTTGATTATTTATCACTGTTGACGAGTTACATACTACATCATTAAAAACCTTGTCACGGGAAAACCCATTGGGATAAAAACCATGACAAGGGAAAAAGAGTATAGTAACGTAATCTCTCCCTCGAAAAGATATGTATAATCTTTCTTCATAAATCTCGTAGATGACGAATTCCAATACTGTGAATATGCTTTCTGAATGTGGTAGTTGGAAGCGCCTTTGTGAATAGATCTGCTGCATTGTCACTTGAGCGGATATGTTGAATATCAACTTCCTTCTTTTGCTCGAGTTCTTGAGTGTAAGAAAAAAATCTTGGAGGTATATGCTTTATTCTGTCGCTCTTGATGTAACCTTCTTTGATTTGGGCGACACAAGCAACATTGTCTTCAAATAATATTGTTGGCGTTTTATTGGTGACTATTCCACTCGATTCTTGTATGTGGTTAGTCATTGATCTGAGCCATACACATTCTCTCGATGCTTAATGAAGAGCAATTATTTCTGCATGATTTGAGGAAGTGGTGACCAAAGTCTGTTTCTGTGAGCGCCATGAGATTGCAGTTCCTCCAATTGTGAAAACATATCCAGTTTGGGATCGAGATTTATGTGGATCTGATAAATATCCTGCATCTGCAAAACCAACAAGACCAACCGAAGAGTTTCTAGGATAGAATAATCCCAAGTCAATCGTACCTTGAAGATAACGGAGAATATGTTTTATCCCCTTCCAATGCCTGCGGTAGGGGATGAGTTGTATCTTGCAAGTAGATTCGTAGCGAATGCAATATCTGGTCTAGTGCAATTTGCAAGATACATGAGTCCACAGATAGCACTCATAGAAGATACTTCGGGACCAAGTATTTTCTCGTTATTTCCACAAGGTCTGAATGGATCACTATCGACATTCAGAGATCTATTTACCATTGGAGTACTCAAAGGAGTCGCTTTGTCCATATTAAAGCACTTTAAAATCTTTTTCGTATAATTTGATTGATGCACAAATATTCCATCTTGGAAATGTTCTATTTGGAGCCCAAGACAAAATTTAGTCTTTCTAATATCTTTCATTTCGAACTCTTCTTTCATATGAGTTCTTGCATCATCAATCTCCTTTTGAGTTCCAATTATATTCAGATCATCAACATATACACCAATGATCACAAATCCCGATGGAGATTTCTTTATAAAGACGCATGGGCATATTTCATTATTAACATACCCTTTTTTCAATAGGTATTCGCTTAAGCGATTATACCACATACGCCCGGATTGTTTTAATCCGTAAAAAGATCGATGTAATTTGATCGCACAAATTTCATTAGACTTAGAGTCTAATGCCTCAGGAATCTTAAATCCTTCTGGGATTTTCATGTATATATCATTATCCAATGATCCATATAAATATGCTGTCACTACATCCATAAGGTACATTTCTAAATTCATAGAAGCTGTTAGACTCATTAAGTACCTGAATGTAATTGCATCCATGACTGGAGAATATGTTTCTTCATAATCAACTCCAGGTCTTTGAGAAAAACCTTGTGCAACAAGTCGGGCTTTATATCGTGTTATTTCATCTTTCTCATTTCTTTTTCGCACAAATACCCACTTACAACCAACAGGTTTTATATCTTTAGATGCAGTGACAAGAGGTCCAGAGACATTTTTTTTATTGAGGGAGAGCAATTCAAGTTGCATAGCCTTTCTCCATTTCTCCCAATCAGGCCTATGTTGGCCTTCTGATATGGACCTTGGATCTGATTCGTCTTTTTCATGATCGATCTCTTTAGATACAAAAAAGAGAATATTCCATTATCATCATCGATTTCATCTCTATACCATAACATTCCGTTTTGGGCATAGTTAATAGAAACCTCATATTTTTCTGTATCATCCTGAGGACTTTTCTCTTTATTTGGTTCTTCTTGAACCCTTTCATCTCCCATTTTCTTTTTCTTTCGTGGATTTTTATCTTTAGAGCCCATTGGCCTCCCCCTTTTCAATTGAACTTTAGGTTCATTAGCTTTACTTCCATCAAGTTCCTCTGTAGGAATTTCAACTCTTGATGGTGCATTTGCCGCGGGGATATATGACTTTGTCACACTTTTTGTATCTATGAACGCATCTAGTAATTGATTTGCCAAATTTTATAAATGTACAATTTTCTGAACTTCTAGCTCACGTTGATTTGTAGGGGAGTCAAGATATATCAAAGATGGTGTATACCATGTAATATATTTTGGTACTTGTTTAATTCCTCCTCCTAACGCTGGAAATTCATCTTCATTAAAATGGCAATCGGCAAAACGTGCCGTAAACATATCACCAGTTTGCGGTTCAAGATATCGAATTATACTCGGAGATGCATAACCGACATATATACCCAATCTCCTCTGTGGTCCCATTTTTGTTCTTTGCGGTGGGGCTATAGGAACATAAACCGCATATCCAAAAATACAGAGATAGGATATGTTTGGCTCTTGGCCAGATGTTAATTGTAAAGGGGAATATTGATTATATGCGCTTGGTCGTATTTGGACCAATGCCGCAGCATGCAATATAGCATGACGCCATATAGAAATTGAAAGCTTTGTTCTCAATATTAACGGTCTAGCAATGAGTTGTAGCCGTTTAATCAAAGATTCAGCCATGCCATTTTGTGTATGAACATGAGGAACCGGATGCTCCACATCGATTCCTATTGACATACAATAGTCATTGAAAGCTTGTGAAGTGAATTCACCAGCATTATCAAGTCTGACTTTCTTTATGGCATAATCAGAGAATTGAACTTTCAACCTGATTATTTGGGCAATGAATTTTGCGAAGGCCGTGTTTCGTGTTGTCAATAGACACACATGTGACCATCTACTAGATGCGTCAATTATTACCATAAAATAACGAAACGGCCCACATGAAGGGTGGATAGATCCACATATATCACCATGTATTCTCTCTAAGAACAATGGTGATTCATTCCCAATTTTGGCTGGCCATGACCGAATTATGAGTTTTTCTTGAGAACATGCATCACATGAAAACTCATCAGATCTAAAAATCTTTTGGTTCTTCAATGGATGGCCATTAGAATTTTGCACAATTTTTTGCATCATGACTGAACCACGATGTCCAAGTCTTTCATGCCATATCTTAAATGTACTAGTAAACTTAGAGTTTACTGTAACATAAGATGCAAAATTATTTATTCTTGTGCAATACAATCCAAAGGATAACATTTGCAATTCTTCCAATATATGTTTCTCCTTAGATGTTATGCAAAGATATTCAATGCCATTCTTATTCAGAGTCTCTATATGATATCCATTTCTTCGGATATCTCTAAAACTAATCAAGTTTCTATGAGACTTGAGACAATATAATGCATCAATTTCAAATTTTGTTCCCCTTGACATTGAAAAACTGGCTTTTCCAGAGCCTATAATAATCTTTGCATTACCACATATAGTGCTCACGCTTCTAGCGGAATCTTTTATTTTGAGAGAGGAGAAATATTTTTTCTCTTTAAGTATTGAGTGTGTTGTAGCACTGTCTGCTAGACATATATCTCCATCCTCAATTTCAAAATTTGACATTTTCTGAGATAAAATATTTATAAAATAAACATTAATAAAATAACATAAAGTCTTACAAAAAAGCTTATTATATATTACAATAAACCTACTATTCAAAAAAACATTTGTTAAAACATAAAGTACATATCAAACTATGACAAAGCATATCATGGCATATAGGCTTTATTCGCATGATTTTCCGTTTTCATTATCAACAAGAAAATCTGCTATATCAAGATGAGGTTCATCGTTTAGGCCATGGAAAGAAGGTCCAACTTCATCATAGATGAGGTTGGTCTCAACATCCCTTTCTTTTGCCTTTTGGGATGCTTGGTACAGATCGGCCAAATGTTTTGGAATACGACAGGTCTGATACCAATGTTCTTTCATGCCGCATCTGTAACAAGTACTTGCACTTTGTTTCTTTATAACGCGACCAACATTATTGATTTGAAGATGCTTGTTGGTTTTTCTTGTGTTGAAGTCATTAGGAGAGAAACCTCTTCTTCTTTCTCGTCCACGACCTTCTCTACGACCTCCTTCACGACCATGACCACGGCCTCGACCGCGTCCGCGTCCACGTCCTCGACCGCGTCCGCGTCCACGTCCTCGCCCTTGCCAATTATTATAGCTAGATGTAGCAACATTCACTTCTGAAAGTGGAGCTGATCCAGTTGGACGGGTTTGATGATTTATCATCACGAGCTCATTATTTTGTTCAGCAACATGCATAACTTGCATTAATTCAGAATATCGAGTATACCCTCTTTCTCGATATTGTTGTTGCAGGAGTACATTTGAAGGATGGAAAGTTTGGAATGTTTTCTCGATCATATCATAATCGGAAACTTCTTCTCCGCAGAGAGCCATCCTTGAAGTGATTCCGAACAAAGCGGAATTGTACTCACTTACACTTTTGTAATCCTGAAACCTCATGTTTAGCCATTCATGTTTGGCTTTTGGTAAGATCACATACTTTTCGTGATCAAACCTATCCTTGAGCGCGATCCAGAGATTTGTAGGATTTTCTCTCGTGATGTATTCATTTTTTAAACCATCGTGGAGATGGTGACGCAAGAACATCATGGTTCTTGCTTTTTCCTCTTCTAACCCCGTTTCTGACGGATCAAGAGTTTTGAGAAGTCCATTCCCTTTCAGATAGAATTTTACATCTAATGCCCATGTCATATAATTTTTCCCAGAGACATCAAGGGCGGCGAATTCAAGCTTTGCCAAGTTTGACATGATTACTATATAAATAATAAAACAATTTGTTAAATATAAAATTTTATGAAATAATTTTGTAAAATCTTGTTTTAGCAATAAATATAAACTATAAAAAAAATTATAAGCTATATAATATATTCATAAATTAAAACAATCATTTTAGGAGGCATAGCCTTCCATATGATTTATAATATATAGATCTGAACATATGATCAAGGAGGCAGAGCCTACCATTAGATCAAGAATGTAGATCTAAATGATCAAGGAGACAAAACCTACCATTAGATCAAGAAATATATATAGTCTTTTACTCTATAAATAATATATATAGTAATATGCATATAAACTAATTAAATTAAATTAAATTTAAACAAATTTAACAAAACTTAAATCTTACCTCAAATTGATGATGTATCACAAATCTCTTATGCTTAAACTTGTAACGGATCGAGAGTCGTTCGTGCTGATAACGTGTTGTGAATTATAACTACAAATATATTTATATGTGTTTATAATACTTTGTAAATAGAATGAGAAATAATAAAGTGAGAGAGAGGGAGGAGCAGCGAGAATGAGAGTGAGAGAGATTAGGGACAAGAGAAACAAAGAGTAGTAGAAGACAAGAGAGGAATGTGAACAATAGAGTTTATTATGTTTTGTTCCTTACTCTCCTACATACATCACCATTAAACACTAACACTTCTTTCTATTTATAGTGAAGTAAATAAAACATGATTTAACAACTTATTAGTTTTGGTAATGACAAGTGTTAACACTACAAATATTGTATAACACTATATGAATAAATGTAATAACATGTGTCTTGTGATGGAATAATCACACATGTGTTTTACAATAAGATAGAAATTTTTCCACTACTCTACAAATCCAAATGTTTTTTTTAATAAATTAAAAAATCTGTATAATCCGTTTTAATATCATCATCTATCTCCTCAACAAATTAGACAACTGGTTTATTTGTATTTGGCGGCCCGTTTGCTAGAAAAACTTGAAGCAGATATGGGATTGAAATGGGTCAAACAAAGGCCCAAATAAGTCAATAGTCAAATAAAACCCTAAACGGAAATGGTCGGCATATATTTAAAGATTGTTCCGCGAATTTTAGGGTTACTGCAATCTTCTGCTTCCTTGTCGCCGCCGCATCAAAGAGAACTGAAGCAAAGAGGAGGCTTGTATCTCTCTGCTGCATAACATGGCAAGTCTCCTCTCCTTCTTTGATTAGATTCATCGTTTAGAACACATAGTCAAGCTCACAGTGACTTTGGAAAGCAAAATTGTGTATTGAATTCGAGTTTGTTTTGTTGTTTTAGACTTTCAAACGTAGGAATGGTGGAAGGAACAAGCACAACCGTGGTCATGTGAACCCAATCAGGTGTTCCAACTGTGGAAAATGCTGCCCCAAGGTTCGATATCCCTGTTCATCATTTTCTCGATACTATGATTTGGCTAACAATTGAAAATGTATTTGGTCTCATTTTGGTTCTCTTTGTTTAATAGGATAAGGCGATCAAGAGATTTATCGTCAGAAACATTGTTGAGCAAGCTGCCATTAGAGATGTTCAAGAAGCTAGCGTCTACGATGGTATGTGTTGCTTCCTCATTACGCATTGTTTGATTGTATTTGTTTTTTTTTTTTTACCATTTTGGAATTGTGTGTGTTAATTTGATTTATAAATGTTGTTTTGGATTGGTAGGTTACACTCTCCCAAAGCTTTACGCTAAGATGCAATACTGTGTCTCATGTGCTATCCACTCTCACGTTGTGAGAGTCCGATCCACCACCAACCGTAGAATTCGTACCCCTCCACCTCGTTTTGCCAGACGCAAGGTTAGCTCTTCTATACACTCATTTCAATTAAGACTTATCTTTGTTTCCTTTTGATTGTTCTTGTTGTGATTGTGTATTTCAGCAAATCAGTTTTGCATAATCTATCTTGTCTTCTAATAATAATTTGGAACTTCAATTGGTTTGAAGTAGAATACTGTATCTGCATTTAGTGTAGAGTCAGCTGATTAGTTAATGTCGCTGATTTTGATACATCTTGGGAATTAGGTTAGAAGGGTTTGCTCCACAGATTACGCTGTATCTTATATTGAATAGTTGTTTCAATCTCTATTCTTGACCTGATGCGAAAGTTGACATTGTTGTAATCTCTTGACCTGATGCAAAAAATCATAAATTGTTATAGGAGGATACTCCCAAGCCAGGACAACCTGGTCAGGCTCCTCGCCCCGCTGGTGGTGCACCTGCTGCTCCTCGTGCATGAAGACTTTAAGAAGCTTGCAACCCAAAACTGTTTCTATTCTAGTTTCAGTCTCCTTTTTGTCTGAAATTTTTGAAGATGTTTTCTACATTTTGCTATAGATGATTTCGCCACATGAAGCTTTAAATGTTTTAGACCAATTTTTTTTTTCAGTTTATTTGACTTTACTCTTCCGATTCTTTTTGATTAGTGCAACGTGATACCCTTTGGTTGAAGACAAGTATGAATGACGAAGGTTTCACTCATTCTTTAACGATTTGGTATCTCCTAAGTTGTAGTAAGCTGACTGAGCTTTGTAAAGTAGAAACAGGAAGAAACCGAGATTACTGAAATTATCTACCAAAACAGTTACCAAAATTCTGTTCCACAAAAGAAAAATGTAGCAAAAAGGTCAACTCTTCAAATTATCTTGGGCAATCTTTACAAAGATTGACATGGGACAATCTGTCTTGAGAGCATTGGGTATAATGTGAGATCTGCTAACAGCATATCCCTCCTGCAAAAAATAAAAAATGCAGAGTCTTTTAGCTTTGTACTTTCACATCAGTTTCTTCAGAGATCAAAGCTGTGAGAATTCAGTTACTAGTTTACCTTAACTAGTGCACTCATCATCTTCTTCAACGGAGGTGAGTTCATCTTTGCACGGCTGGCCATCTAATACAAAGTAAACAAATCCTTATCATGTAATGTGGATGAAATACGTCCTTTCTTATCAATGCAATTAAATCATTATGGGTTTTAGAGGACCTCATCCATTTTGGTGTATCCAGGTGGTAGTCTTGGATCGCTCTCTTCAATCATTATGCTGAGAAGCTTCTCCAGATCCATCCCCGTGCCTTCACCGACCCATCCCAACTCCTTTGCCAATTCCAGCATTTCCGTCACATACGACGCATCATGAAGCGGTCCAAGCCACATTGGTCCTGACACAACCAGTGAAGAAGAAGCCTTTGTATCACTGCAGTGACATCCCATCAAACCAAGTTCATCAAATCTCAATGTATGAGAATGGCCACATAGATTACAGTGCGTGACAAAACCATAGTTCCTGCAGTTAAAAGACACAAGAAAACTCCAATTACAAAAGCAACATAACCAACAATATTCGAATCCAATTAGTCAGATTCAGAACGAAAAAAAAAACAAAACCTGTCCTCATGTAGTTTCCCACGGTGAACCCTCAGCATGACTCGAAATACAGGTCCATGATAAGAATAGTACGAGAAAAGGGGCGTAACATGATAACCAAGTAGAGCAGCCTCTCTCACTGCTCCACCTATAAGCATCCTTAGCCCAATCTCATTACCAAAAAGGCATTGGCCGAATAAATGCTCCATAGGCTGCTAAAGAACTACATCAAAACAAACCAAGAAATGTTTAAACTTCCAAACCTCCTTCCTTAGTCCCTAAATCATAGCATGTTCCCAAAATTGTTACTAATTAACCAATGAACCCAGTAAACAAAACCAGAAGAGTAAAGCTTTTTGACTCACTTATAAGGTCGGTGACCACCAGAAGAGTAACCATCTGTTGAAGTCAAGTAAAGCAAACCGCCCAATCTCAATGTATTAAACGCATCTCTCAAAAAAGACGAATCATTCCCAAACGAATCAATGTCAATCATATCGAAGAAATCAGCAACCATGTACCGCTCAATCATGGCTTTATTAGCCAACAGATGCGTCACAACCCATCTCCTCTCGTCTCGAGTACCTCTCTCCACTCTACTCAAATTATCAGTAATCACCTTCCGATTATCATCGTTGGCGTCGTTGGCCATCACGAAATCAGCATCAGCCTCCACAAGATAACGAAGCGACCTAATTCCGCATCCGCACATCGCGTCCAGCACCCGTAAGGTTCCATTAGATCTCTTGTGAAGCGTCGCTGACAACACGCCGAGGTCTCGTCCTGTAGCGCTTTCGTGGCGGAAAAAAGTCTCTCCAGGTTCGAATTCGAGATCCCTCACAATCTGAACCTCGGATTTCACGAGAACGGGATGAGATCTCCGTTTCGAGCTCTTGAATCGAGCTGAATTTGGGGATTTACATCTAGGGTTTTGAGATTTGTGCAGAGTGAGAGAAGAAGAGGAAGAAGATAGGGTTTTAGGAGAGAGAGTTAACATCATAGCGGGAAAAAAAATTCTGATTTTTTTTTTTTAATAATCGTTTTATCTAAACTAATTAGTCACCATCCGAAATAAAGCCACGTGTACGGATAAGATGAAACCTCGTATTAGTAAGCCACGTCATCAAGTTTATCGTCTACAGTAGATACCACGAAAAGATACGATACGCTTTCTTTCCCATTCATGGAATTAGAGTTTCTGTTTCTGGATTAGGGTTTGTTTTTTTTTTTTTTTTTTTTTTTTTTTTTTTTTTTTTTTTTTTTTTTGACTATGATTACTACTAAGACTGAGAGACAACGATGAAGAAGAAGAAAAAAGAAGATTCAATTTTTTTTTTTTTTAATTGGGCTGAAATTTATTTGACTGGGGCAGGGGAAGTTAATTTACAAACATGGCAGATTGATTTAGGTCTTCACTATTATAAACCTTCCATATTTCTTTTTATAATTTTTTTTTTTATAAAGTATGCATTACTCTCTCTATTCCTCCTGCATTAGATGTTGTTGTTGATAATTCTTCTCCTCTCTTTGTTTTTAAACAAAAAAAAAATTATTATTTCGGTTTCTTCTCGATTGATCAATGAATACAACAAATAGGTATCCCAAAAAAAAAAAAAAAAAAAAATCTTTTCCGTTTTATTTTACTCATATCTGTTTCTCTTTGTTTCTTTCGAAGATTTTGTTTTCTTTGGGTTTGAAATTGTGTCTGGTGTAACGTTTGTTTATACTCTCATTCATAAGATCTTAACAAAAAAAAAAAAAGCTGGAATTTTTTTTGTCTTGAGGTGAATTAATTGTTGTTTGGTCTCTTTAGAGCAATTCCAATGAATAGAAGAAGCATAATTTACATCAAAATCTTCATTTTTTTTTGTTTTTTTGATGAGATAACAATAATTTTTGTGGGATAATTTTTTGTGATTGGTGTAGATTTGGGTGTTATATTGAATTCGGATTATTGTTGATTGAGAAAGAACAAACAAAAAGATTGTTATTTCGCGTGAATCTCGTTTTTTTTTCTCTTTTTGGGGGGTTTTCTCTTTTGTCTTTAGTCATCTTCGTGGTCCTTGTTTTAGCTGATGAAACCAGAACCAAGAGTTAGAGATTTTCACAATGCCGTATTATTTTCCTGTGTAACAATGTTATTTCGATTCGTTACAATCTTTAAACCCTTTGTTTCAAGTTTTGATTTTTTTTGTTTTTGTTTTTTCTGTTTGTTCTTAATTGTCGCAGGAATTAAAAGCCTCTTGAATATTCACAGATTAGCTCCAAGGAATCTCTGGACAAATGGACTAAAACCGCAGGTAGGTAACTCTCTTTCAATACTTAAAACCTCGACATTTTTTATTAAACCTAAACTCTTTGATGGTCGGAAGGAAGCTTTAATCATCCGTAGCTATCTCTGTTCTGTGTTTTGTTCGTCTTTGGGAAGATAAACATACTACATTCACTATTGACATGCTCTGTTTTTTTCTTTGGTCTCTTGCTTAGGATATATAGGTACGAATCACTTAACTAACTATCCTTCCCTATTTCTAGCTTAAGCAATTAGACAACCAAGCTTTTACCTTTCACTTCATTTGTTTTGCTTGAACATTTTGCTTTTGTATCCTCTTCATTATCTAATATATTGTAATGTTTCTATACGTTATGTGGTTTGTAGATGTCACTTTAGTGGTTCGTTGGGTTGAGTATTCCTGTATTATCAACCTGAAGTTAGTTTGAAGTTATGCTCACATGGGTGATATTATTCAAGAAAGATTGTCAGTTTCATCGTCTTCGTCTTCTTCATCATCCTCATTGTCACTACCAACAGCTCAACATAAAGGGAATTCATTGCCAATAGATAGGGAATCTTGGATGATTGCAGAGCAGAGAGCTCATGAGATACTTTGCACTATCCAACCTGTCGTTGTTTCAGACAGAAGTAGGAATGAGATCATTGATTATGTACGATCTCTTATCAAGAGTCATGATGGAATTGAGGTTAGAAACCCTGCTTCTCTTGCTGACACGCTATACAACCTTTACGTCTGTTAACTTTCAATGGGAACTTGTTACAGGTCTTTGCATTTGGTTCGGTGCCTCTTAAAACCTATCTTCCAGATGGAGACATTGATCTGACGGTCCTAACTAAGCAAAATATGGATGACGATTTTTATGGACAATTGTGCAATAAGCTTCAAAATGAAGACAGCGAGTCTGAATTCCAGGCAACAGGTGTTCAATTTATCCCTGCACAGGTTTGTTTGTTTGTTTATAGCCTTTTGGTTTCGGTTTTGTATTTTCTTGGTTACCCAAAATTTTCCTTAAGAAAGTTTGCTGATTTATGATAGGTCAAGGTCATAAAATGCAATATCAGGAACATTGCTGTGGATATCTCTTTTAATCAAACGGCAGGTCTCTGTGCTTTATGTTTTCTGGAACAGGTACCATCATCTATTCAAAAATCAGGCTCTAGAAGTCCACTAAATCGATCATTGCATATCTTTGATACTTAATTATTGGTTAATCTTCTGGTTTTATGTATCCTCAGATTGACCAACTCTTTGGGAGAGATCATCTTTTCAAGCGTAGCATCATCTTAGTTAAAGCTTGGTGCTACTACGAGAGTCGAATTCTTGGTGCGAACACTGGATTGATCTCAACATATGCATTGGCAGTACTAGTCTTGCACATCATCAACCTATTCCATTCATCATTATCCGGACCTTTAGCGGTAACCACTCTTTTTCTGAAGCTTTAGCATCGTTTACAATAAGTGATATATGCAAAAGATGAGATTACAGTCATTATCTTTCAACAGGTTCTGTATAAGTTCTTGGATTATTATGGTTCATTTGATTGGAGCAACTACTGTATCAGTGTCAGTGGTCGTGTGCCAATATCCTCCCTGCCAGAACTTATGGGTAAGCATGATGCCAAAAATCACAGACACTTCTCTATGTGGCATTCTTTCTATTTGACATTTTGATTGCTCTCTCTCTCTACCTTTCCAGCAGTTTCTCCAGCAAATGAGCATGACTTATTGCTTGACGAGAAGTTTTTAAGAGACTGTGTAGAGTTATATTCTGCTTCAACTAAAGCTGTTGAAGGGAATGGTCTTGAATTTCCTATCAAACCTCTCAATATAGTTGATCCTCTAAAGCACAGCAACAACCTTGGAAAAAGTGTTACACAAGGTAATTTTTTGATGTAACCAATATAGCGTTTGTCAAAATGTTCATTTTCTTAAATATAGCAGTTGTCAAAAAGTTCATTTTCTTAAAAATATTTTGTTAGGAAATGTCCAACGATTAAGACATGCTTTTACACATGGAGCTCGAAAGCTCAGAGATGTTCTTTCACTACCTGGTGAAAGCATGGGATGGAGACTGGAGAGATTCTTTCGTAACTCTTTGGAGAGGAATGGTAAGGGTCAAAGGCAAGATGTAAATGATCCCGTTACTGCGTTTGGTACTGGAAGATCAGAATTATCTGAACTTAGTGGAGATTTCGAAGGTTACTTTGAAAGACTTGTGTATGGGCAAATGTATCATGGCTATAGCGTACCTGGAACATTTCAGCATAGCTATATCCCGGTGAATTCTCAAGTTAAGGACCAGAGTGGTTGGGATATCGTTCGTGACCTTGTGAGTTGTCGAAAGAACGAGTTTTATCTGAGAGGTCTCAATGTATCAACCTCAGTGCAGCCTTTCCCTCTGCACTCTTTAACTAATGGCTGTCAAAACATGAGAAAGAGGAGAGGAACCGGCACTTATATTCCTGACATGGTACGCGATTAACCCCACTGACCGACTTTTTGGCTTAAAATTTAAATTGTTGCTGCAAGCTTCTGAATTGCTTTGCTCATTGGTTGTTGCAGAGTCGACAGTTATACTCTGACAGGTTCAGAGTCTCGAGTAGGAGAAACGCATCGGCTCATCATTTAAAAACTTCCGCTAAGACAATAGATGATGAGAAAGCCAGTAGTTGCTGCGATCTTTCTGGTGAAGTGTCTACTTCTTGTACCGGTAACAAAGGAGAAGAATGTGTGAGACCAGAGGCTTGTACTGACCCAGATCAGCCTGTGCTCAAATCTCCAAGATGTGTGAATCCGCAGATAGATGAAAATTGCCAATCTCCACCACCAGAAAACCTAGTAGATGCTATATCTTCAAGCACGTTGGTATTGGAAAATGGCAAAGAAGAGAACAGCAGATCCTCCGAAACCATGAACGGTTCTTGACTTTTAGAGACTGTGACCAAACCTTTGGTTGATATCTTCATATAACCCTCAGGACAAACTCTATTTAGGATTCAAAAGATACAACAGAAACTTAATTATGTTGTTGACCAATGTTTTATTAGAGATCTCTTTTTCATTGTTATTAGGACGGAACATACAACAGTGGTATAGATTAGCAGTTGTTTTTGGCTATTTGTCTTTTGTTTGGAATCAATGTCCTTCAGATCTGCTGAATATTACTTTGTTCTTGTGCCAATTTGCAGAGAGAGTAACATACATTTATTCACTATGAAAGTTGTCTTGAGTTACTTTTCACGTGTTACATAATACTCAACGAGTATACAAGGCAATCTTTGAGATTTGAATGCCTCGCCACAAAGAACTATACATCAGAGTGTGATTCTGTCTGGGGAGTGAGAACGTACATATGACAGTCGTGTGCGTCTACTTGTGCTTCAAACGAAACAGAAGCATTATCTGTTACATCTTTGTGCTGCCACAAGTCTCTTACTGAGACGCTAATGGTAGATTCAAGACCGATTAAATCCCATGATGCTGTAATGGTTGCAGGCTCAGAGCAACGGTTCCAGAGAGCAATTACCATACGGTCGCCAGTTAAAGGTCCTGACCACACCTGCAATGAAACAGTTATCACCAATTTGAGTCCCCAAGTTTGTTTTTCTGCTTTTTCTATTAGTCTGATAATTTACTGGCTCCCAATTCAAACCTGCTGACAATTATCATCTCCATTGGCTTGAAGTTTCCTTCCTTGAACACCAAGTGGGTCTGCAACCAGAAATGTTCTCAGATTCTCGTTCTTTGCCAATGAATATGTGGACAATCATGTATACAGTGAAGCTAACAAGTCAATAAATATTAGAATTCACCTTGGTTAACAGCGATAACTTCCTTATTGCTCAAAATCTCAAAAGTTTCCGCGGTCATGTTTCTTATATCACAACCAATCAAAAGTGGTGCCTGCAAGAGAGCTACAAGGATGAGATGAAGTCGGGGACATCAACGAAAATGAAGAAGCCATGAAATTAGTTACACACTTTCATCAAAGCCCAAATGCTAAAATGACCTCGATACTCCTCATATGTCATCCCTCCATTCCCTACTTCCAACATATCCGGATCTAAGGCAATGGGAACAATTGTGATCAATACTTCAGTGTACTAGTTCTTACTATAGCAGAACATTTTTTTTAGATCTTAAATGACTGCTTACCATTCCAACCACCAGGTCCAGCATAAGCAGCCCACTTGTTATTCAAATCAGCAATTGTAATCATACTTTCATAAACATAAAAGAAAGTAAAGCAATCAGATCATGATTTAAACAAACCAATCCCTCTCCATGCAAATCAATGATCATACTACTCAAATGACAAGATCTTCATTAAAAGAAATGAAATACAAGATTTCTCTAACGCAATGAGATTTCACCTTGCCCATGTATCATTGATGTCCTCAGTTGTGCGCCAACTGTTTCCAACTTCTTTTGCCCACAAGGCAGGATCATCATCACCCCTGTATACGCAAAAGAAATTGGTAAAATAAATGGTACTAAAGGTACCATTCACAAAACGAAAAAAGACATTTTGAGTATGTACCATTCACAAAGCGAATAAAAGATTGAGCGACCAGTCGCGTTCAGAGCATCACGCATGGGAGGGTATCTAGAAAGCATAAACCATATCAAGTCATTCAAAAACTTATACCAAAGATTAATGGTACCATATCAAATTTTATAAAGATCAAACCTTTTGATTGGTTTTATTCCCAGGTTGAAACAGTTGTCATATTTCAGATAATCCACACCCTGGAAATCAAGTCGACCAATGAGAAACCAAAACAAAGATACCACCAAATATCAAGAACACTGTGATCTTGTATGTAACTAAGGATACAATATCTCAACATGATTAACTTGAATAGCTCATTGACAACTGAAAGTTCGAACGACATTGGCTGAAAACTAACCCAAGAAGCAAAAATGTCTGCATCATCCACTTCATGGAAAAGGGATCCAGGACGAACTTGACACGTGAAAACGCTGAAAGAAAGAAATATCCAGAACAGAAACATGAGAAGACCACATCATATAATTTCATCGAGCGTATAACACACCAAAAGAGGGACATGAATAATAACCTACCCAGCATCAGAATATATACCGAGTTTAAGACCTTTTGAATGAACATAATCAGCAAGAAGTTTAATTCCCGATGGGAAGGTTTCCGGATGAGGAACCAATTGACCCTGATTTACAAAACAAAAACGTAGGCAATAAGCATCTAACGTCTAATGTGATTTATAAAGTCACAGTGAAAATCACTTCAGGACAGGAGCTCACTAGAGAGTATTTTCGAGCATAAAAAGAAGAAATTAACCACAGAAGTCAGACCCGCAAATTCTACTGAAGTAATAATACAAGCAATCTTACCTTTGAATCGCGTAACAAATTGGACCAACAATCATCTGCAACAAACAAAAAACTTGTGAAACGTTAAAGCAGTAAGCTTTAATCTCAGATAGACAAAATATGAAGAGACAGGTCCAAGGGTATACAAATACCAATATTGACATGAATATATCCTAAATCCGCCAAGCCAGAGGAGACCAAAGCATCAGCTGTTAATTATAGTAAGTACAATATATCATCAACACAAATGAACAATAAAAAATTTCAAAAAAGAAAGATGAAACATGTGAGTAGAAGCTATCAAACAAAAGAAAGATTTACCAGTTTCCTTAATGACCGTTTCATTGATATTGCAAGCAAAGAAGTTCCAGCTGTTCCATCTGTCGATTAACAAAGCACAATTCCAATGAGACAGATTCAAAAATTTCAACTTTACAACAAATTGGGACATAAAATTGGCTCCTTTCACATTTAAGCAGAAACCCCCAAAAAAATCCAAAAAGCTAATTACTTGAACCTACCCCATTTGTGGAGTTCGAGCGAGGCCATTGTTAAGCTGCAAGCGTCCGTACATAGAAGTATCATAGATCGAATTGAATGATTTGCTGAAGACCAACCCACCAGTATTGCTCTGCAACAACGGAGCTTTGACTCTCCCTGCGATCGACTGAGAGACCAAAACAGACAAAGAAAAGAGCCCAACGAGGAACAAGACTAAATCTTTCATCTTCTTGACAATCGCCATTAGTCAAGACACGAAAATGGCTACTAGATAAATGGAGTCGTATCGATATCTCCAACTCCAAAAGAGTTTGATAAAGTATAATAACTAGTTCCAGAATATGCTTATGAATCATCTTATTATATCGTTTTCATTACTTAAATTTATATAAAAAATGTAATTTAATCTGTCCCATTTAGTTTGAGTGTTACATACGAATTGCTCGAGTTATAAGCCATTTACTGTATTTGTATTAGATTTCATTTAATTAACCAACGTTTTTAACAAAATGTGTTTACATATAAAAACGATTAAAGAATTGGTGATCCAATTACCACGTTTTCTGATGGTTACTGACAATGTTTAAAAAGTTAGTAAGACTACCACACGAATTCAGAACATGATTTGTGTGTGTGGTACAAAGTTTATCAAAAATTAAGATAACCAGTGCTATTATCTATACTCTAAGACAGTCTGTCTAAACTCTAAGCAAATGCTGAAATAAGAGTTTCAACGACTATAGAAGAAGAAGCCTACGAAAATAAACATGATAGCAAAAATAAAGGCGGTCTTGCCTAAACCGAATTTAGGCTTCAAAATCAAAGGGGTGGCGGGTCTCCAGACAGTTCCTCCAAGTGTATCCTCCAGGTAGATTCCTTTAACTGCCAACGACTCTCTGATCTTATCACTTCTCTTAAACTGTTTATTCTTCCGCGCCATTTTCCTTTCTTCAATCCTCCGCAAGACCTCTTCTTCTCCCATTCCTGCTCTTGTTAATGCCTTTTTGTTTCATCTCTTTCAAAAACTCGGTGTAGCTTACAGTCGTGAGCAAACCAAGCACGTCAAGAACTTCCCTCACTGCTTTCTCAACCTCCACCAGTGACACGACAAGCGACATCCGCTGCTTCTTCTGCATTTTCTTGAGCTTGGTGATTGAAACGTTGATGAATTTCATTGCGTTTTGGAAAGCACCCGTGAGTATATGGGCAGTGTTCAAGTCGTTTGACATTTTTGTTTCAAACTCACTCTTCACCTTCTTTATAATGTCTTTGGCTTCTGCAGTCTGTACAGCCTTTCCAACACCTTCACTCATTTCTTCTTGATATGGCGATAGAGCTTTAACAAGGTCTTCTAACGTCTGAATAAACAAAGATTACAGGGTTAGGTTAGGCAAAATTCAATCAGTGTTTCCTTAAGAGATGCTAATCAAATTGTGGAGGCACTGCACCTGATAAACACTATATAAAGCATCTGATGAACTCTCTAGCTGCCACACCGAATAGTTCAGAGGGGAACAAAGCATCTGATGAACTCTCTAGCTGCCACACCGAATAGTTCAGAGGGGAACGGTACTGTGCACTCATCAAGAAGTGTATCAGAGACAGTGAATGATACTTAACCGTGATCTACACAGATTCAACAATTTTGCATTAGCCATGAGAAAACACACACCCAAAGAAGACTCAATTTATAATAGTGGAACAAATAAGAAACATACCTCTCTGATCGTAAAAAAGTTGTTCAGTGATTTTCCCATCTTCACATTGTTGTTGGTTACATGTCCATTATGTAACCAATAACTCACACCACTATCTTCACAAGCAGCACATGTCTGTGCAATCTCATTCTCATGGTGCGGGAATTTCAGATCTGCACCACCACCATGAATGTCAAATCTCGGAGACAAGTAATGAGCACTCATGGCGCTGCACTCAATGTGCCATCCTGGTCTTCCTGGACCCCAAGGACTCTCCCAACTTGGTTCACCAGCTTTTGCAGCCTGCATAAATTTCAGCATAAACTTCAATTGCTCTAGTTTCATGACTCAGATAAGAATTCAAAAAAATATAAATTAACTTGTCTAACCTTCCATAATGCAAAGTCAGCAGGATTGCGCTTCCTTGAGTCAACAGCAACACGCTTACCAGCTTGAGTATGATCCAGCCGTTGCCCAGATAATTGACCGTAATTTGGTGATTTATCAACAGAGAAGAACACATCACCACCCACTGCATACCCACACCCGTTCTCAATGATCTGTATAGCAAGGAAGCATGTGGATCAAATTCTTTACTGACAACTATAGCATGATCATTAATTATACCACCATCTTTGAACAAATAACATAACAGGAAACCAAAAAAAAAAAAAAAGAAGACAGCAAACCTTTTCAATCATCTTAATAATGAGCTCCATATGGTCACTGACACGAGGCTGGTGAGTGGGAAGGAGGCACTGAAGAGCATCCATATCTACAAGATACTCCTCGTAAAAGCGACTACTCAAAGCTAATGGGTTCTCTCCACACTTGTTAGCTCTGTCAATCACCTGCACAGGTCCAATATTTTCAGATTTTTAGAAAGTTGTGAACCTAAATCATACACAAGGGCCAATATTAATCAAAGGAAGGAGAACAGAGGAGTGTTCTCATTGCCCTAGTTTCAAGACGCAGGGAAAAAGGCCATACCTTGTCATCAACATCAGTAAAATTTCGAACATAAGTAACCTCATAGCCCAAGTGCCTTAGGTATCTGCATAACCAAACCAGAACAACATTAGAGAGATATATATACCAACTTCAAAGAAAAGAAAGAAGAAACCAAAAGCTCCAAGCTTGGTACATTGTTTATCAAAATCAGAGAAGAAACTAAAACAACAGACACAGA